>NC_043702.1:94376320-94417882 GCF_006229205.1 Suricata suricatta | reverse complement strand
AAAGACTTAATCATCCATTTCCTACATAAAAGGTAGCTACTTTTTTGCATGGACCTCAAGCATATTGTAGTATAGAGGTGGAATTTAAGGAAAGGTATTAAGCAGGCTGTGTTTTAGCCTATGAACAAGTAATATATTGTATCATGTATCTTGAATGTATCATAGATAAGCTGCTATATTACAATTGCCACTTCAGATAGCTGTGAAATTAGGTGATTAACTAGTTGGTACCTAACCTTCTGATTTCTGTATAAGTCTAATTACATGAAATAGAAGTTGGTGTTTTGATTTTTTACTTTGCTTTTCTGTTTGGAGTGTCATTGCAACTACTGTATTGTAAATGATGGAAAATAATTGCATATGTTAAAAAAATAAACTGTGTTATATTAAAAAAATAAAATAAAATAAAAAATAAACATTTAAAATCTTTAATTAAAAAAGCTCTAAGACTTACATTAACACTTATTTTGTGCTTTTAGGTATGTCTGAGATTCAGCTGGTTGAGAGTGGGGTCAGCCTGGGTGGATTAGAATCTAGGCTTTGGGTGGAGTTCCGTCTGCTCCATGTTTCTCTGTTCCCAACACGGTTAAACACCAACTTGAGGCATGGTCTTTTCTGGCAAAGGGTGGCAAATATTAGTAGGCTGGCAGAAATTTCCCATGACTCCTTAAGGCAGAGCAAAATGTCTTTTCTCCCCTTATTCCATTGGGTAAAGCACATCACCTCACTAAAACCAGCCAATGGAAGAAGGATGTGCACTTTGACAAATTTAACAGGAGGCACTATGAAGTCACATGGCAAAGATTTCAATGTCTAGTTCTTCCAGAGGGATTAAAGCACCACAAACAATAATCCAATCTACCACAGTGAACTTCTAATTCTTTATTCACTGTCTTTCTTCAGATTGCTGATAGACATACTATCCCTACACTTGGATTTATCATGAGATTCCAGACAGTATTTCAAGCATATTTGAATTCAGTTTTTTCTTCTACCCTCTGTCAGATAATGGGCACCAAAGTAATGCCAAACTTGACTTTGTGTCTCTGCTGCTCTGGACAATTGTTACAGCATAGAAGGTCCTCGATAAATGTGTGATAAATTATATTTTGGATTAATCCTTGAGTTTTCTGAATAATTTTCTTCCAAAGAAATTTATGGCATATCTTCCCTTTTTCCTACCCACAAGTATAATTATCTTTGTTGCCCAAATGGAAACAATAAGAAAATGAGAGGGTAGGAAGCATGAGTTGCCCAAGACTAAACGGTAAATCAAAGACAAAGGAGGAAACAGAACTCAAAACTTTGGGTTCTGCCTCTGTACATGGGACAGCATGCCACCATGCTTTCATTTTTTTAATGTTTATTTATTTTGAGAGACAGAACATGCATGCAAGCAGGGAAGGGTGGGGGGATAGGGGGAGAGAAAGAATCCCAAGAGAATCCCAAGCAGGCTCAGAGCTGTCAGGGAAGAGCATGAAGTGGGGCTTGATCTTAGGAACTATGAGATCATGACCCGAGTTGAAACCAAGAGTCAGACTGACTGAGCCTCCCAGACACCCCAGTGCTTTCATTCTTTCTCATATCATTGTTCCCGTACATAAAGCAATTACCACTGAGCATTTTCACTATTAGTGATAAAGTGAAAACATTGGAAAAAACCGGGTTTTTTATAGATCTCTGAAACAGAGGGAGACAGAGACAGAGACAGAAATAAGTCAAGCTGCTTATTCTATATTAAAGCCAAAGAGACAAAGAAAATAAAATAATAGCCCAGTGAGACTAAGGCAAACTATAATCCGAGTCAACGGCAGAGACAGTCATAGTGCCCTATGTGGACAGAATTAAATTACATTCATATTAATTTTTAGTAATAAGTTTGTAGAATAAGAAAAGAGCACTAGCATGTGAAAATCCAAATTATATGATAAAAGTAAGTTTACTCTTTGATTGGAAATAAAAGTGGCATGCAAAAATAAGAAAAAGAGAGATCAATGGTAGGGAATAAGATTTACACATGTAATTGATTATTTTAAATCTTAATCATCCCATTAAAGACGCACAATTAATAGCAACCCACAGATTTTGTTAACAAATTATATTTACATGACTCTAAAGCCTGATAAAAAAAATATGTGCATATTTGTGGGCTTGCCCTAAACTGAAGTATTTGGAAAGGTTTCTTTAACTACCCCGCTTGATTTAGAATATCAGCCCTGTCACTCTGCAGCCTTATTGGGTAGAAAAACAAATAATTAGAGCTGACTGGCTGTGATGATAATTTATGAACAATTAATAGAAAGGCTTTTGCCATCATTATGAAATTTCATAGACTACTTATACACCCTAGTGGGAAAAATTGGTCAAAGCACTTTTTTTTTCTGAAGAGAAAAATCAAACATACAACACATAGCTATACAGCAGTTAGGCATTACAATGATGTGGAAACTCCCCACAGTGTCCTGAAATTGTGTAAGCAAACTGATATAATAAAATCTGACATAAAAAGCCACTTAAGCCACACTAATTAGATGGATAATAAAAATCAAGCAACTATTGAACTGCAAGGCAGTCACATAGACAATTAAAGGTTAATTAGATGCGTGAATACAAGTTCCTTCTGCCCTGGGATTTAGTCTTTAGATGTGTTAGACAGATTCATAAGGGAGCTTGACATACAGCATAAAAATCCAGCTGGGATTCGCTTCTGTGGGAAAAAAAAAAATAGTATTTTGAATAAAACCAAGCTGTAGGAATTGGGGTGGGCTAGGGTAGGGGTGAGTGGGGAAGAACAGCAATAATTAATAATAACAATGGCAGACTCGGCAGATTTGATCAATATGTAACATGAATTTAAATTTAAATTTGTTTTTATTCCAGACCGGTAAGCAGAATTTTGAAAGACCCAGAAAGCTCCAATGAGGAGAGTGTGTGAGGCATTGTGGTGAATATGCAGGAATCATGTGGGGTGGGGGACACAAAGTGTGAGGACGGATTCTAATCCCTATCCTGCCCCTCTCAAATCTGGGTCCTGGCAATTTATGGGACCTTCTTGGCCCTCAGTCTGCCCTTCTTAAGGGTTAAGTCTAATCTAGCTTATATAAACTTTTACATCTCCCCTGTTAATTTAATGTCTATAACCTAATGATTTTCTTCTGTAATATTTTCATTGTCATGTAAAAATGCTGCTATGTGTGTATAGAATAGATTGGATGCTTAAAAAATGAAATATCAAAGCCTCTAAAAATTTACTCCACCATAAATTTGATTCAATTTTATTTCTGGGAGCTGAACATATGCCAACCACATTTTAATAGAACTTTTTTATGTGATTCTTCTATAAAAATAAGAGCTAACAAAATTCTAATGAAAGGTTATTTATTAAGCAATAACTATATGTTATTTATTTAACCAGCACAACTTTAAGAATTAGCAAATATTATTTCCATGTAAAAAGGTGCAGATTAAACAGTTTAGAGGCCCACTCAAGGCCACCTAGCTCCTAAGAGACCGAGCCAGGAATTAAAGTTAGGCTTTCGTTTTTAACCATCTATATGTCCTTTGTCTCTTGGAGATATATATTGCAAGTTTTTGAGCTTTTGGCTGAAAAAATTATCAAGAGACATAGTGATGAAAAAGGAAAGGAAAAGCTGATATGTGGTTGCAGTTTTGCCAAAAATAAGGAGGAAAAAAATCTCCCACTATTCACAATCAGAAAGTTTCTAAGTTTATTTTTTTTAAGATCTTTTAATGTTTTTTAAACTTATTTTGAGAGAGGGAGAGATAAAGAGGCAGAGAGGGAGGGAGAGGGAGAATCCCAAGCAGGCTCTGTGCTGTCAGCACAGAGCCCAGTGCAGGGCTCGATCGCACTAACTGTGAGATCGTGACCTGAGCCGGAATCAAGAGTCAGATGTCTAACTGACTGAGCCACCTAGGCGCCCCTAAGTTTGTTCATTTTTATAAAACTGCTAGAATACAACCTTAATTATTTTGTCTCCATGTGTGTTTGTCTATGAATGAATAGGAGATTGGATGACAATATATAAGTATGTTAACATAAGTTTTATCTGAACCATGGGGCCATAGATTGTTTATCTATATGCATTTCTGTATTTTTTCATATTTTCTGTATTTCATTTTATATAGAAAAGAGGAAGAAAAACCTTACAAAGGAAACAATAAGGAGAGACGTGACAGTGACTGAAGTGTGGACAATGTTGTCAACCCATTTCATTCCCCGTATGCACATGAAATCAGGTTGTCACCATTCTCTACTTTTTATGGCAAAATGAAAACAAAAATTAAATCCTGGATGTGCAGATAATTAAAACTTGTACATGCCTATCAAAGCAAGGACACTTCAATTCCCATTGGGTCTTGGTGTCTGAACCTTGTCATGCCTACAGGTTTTCTTTCAAAACATTTCATTGAGAAGGAGAGGCCATCACTACCTGTTAAGTACAGTGTAGGCAGTGGATGTTGGGACGCCTTTATAATTATACCTGAAGCCGCATGTGGAGTGCAATCGTAGGGCTGGGAGATTGTATCTGATTATGATCGCTCAGTGCCAGCTGTCAGAAAATAGCTGCCCTGCTCAAAAATAGCTTGTTTGTGTGTGGGAGGAGGGTGGTAGTTGGCGGGAGCTGTGGGTTCAGCAGTGGAGGGTGAGGCCAAGCCCAGATGCAGACTGGTTTGCTGGCGAGGCTGGGCAGGACTACTGCAGGGCAGAAAGAGTGGTCTGTTCTAGGACTATGTTGACTATTTGCCACCAAAAACACAGAAACCCCGCTGGGAGAAGCTTTGTATTTGTTTGCATGTTTGTTGGTTGGTTGGTTTAAGGAGGATAAGGAAAGTGCCCTTACCAGGCTTTTCCAACTGTCAGCCTCTTGGTCTGTGTCTGATTTGCCTCGAGTCACATGGACACAGTCCCTGATCCCCAGCAAAGTCATTCTTTTCTAACTTGACTGTTTAAGTAAGCAACTCCAAATGTAAAACTTCCTTCATATGATTTTTACAAAGAAGAGTAGGACTATCTTCTCTGCCAACCCTTGTTTTGAATATTATATATTTACTTCACACACTTTAAAGGCATATTTGCTGTTTTCAGTCTGCCCTTTTGTTAACCTTGGCTTCCCAACTGACCCCCTGTGAAATATAATCACCTTGCAAATAGCTGGCTTCCTAGCTCTAGAAAGTCGAATGCAGTGGGTTTGAGGTGGGACTTAAGGATCTATAATTTTAACATGCTTCTTAAATTATTGTAATGTCAAATCAGGGTCTATCACCCCTCCTCTAGAATATTCATACAAAAGGCAAATATAGACCAAAATCAAAATATACAGATGTTATATAGAAGGTAGGGGCAATATGAGATAGCAAAAAGAACTCCTTTTCCCCATGTGAACTTCAGTTTTACCATCTGTAAAATGGTGATACTATTACCTACCTTACTGTGTTGTGCAGGCTCTGGCACAAAGCAGATACCAAAAAAAATATGAGCACCACTTTGCTTTTTCTGGTATATCAAGTACATTTAAGAATGCCAACATGTAGGGTCCCTAGGTGGCTCAGTTAGTGAAGCATCTGACTTCAGCTCAGGTCATGATCCCACAGTTTGTGAGTTCGAGGCCCCCATCAGGCTCTGTGCTGACAGCTCATAGCCTGGAGCCTGCCTCAGATTCTGTGTCTCCCTCTCTCTCTGTCCCTCCCCTGCTTGTACTCTCTTTCTGTCTTAACAATAAATAAATATTTTTAAAACTTTATTTAAAAAAAAGCCAACATGTGGCTCAGATCTCTACTCTGTGCAAGGGGCAAGAGCATCAAAGGCATTTAGGACTGAAGAATGTGGTTGACCTAGTTGAAAACATGCCTCTTACTTCCAATTGTCTCGTAGTAACTTAGTAAAGGTTTCTCATTCAAAGCTTTTCTAAAATTCTTTTTGACACTCTAAACTTTTATTCTACGTCATCTTGTGGATTAATTTCTGAAAGATTTCAATGTAAGTCTATCAGTAGTTAGTAACTGAGTGTTAGGATAGAGTAGTTGAGACTCTGTGTTAAATTTTTCCTCCTATTACTGGATATTAACTGACTGGATATTAACTTTCTTTTTAATATGACAAAATACTTAGCTTTCTTTCTGAGCCTCAGTTTTCTCCATCTGTAACGTGGAGAGAACAGCAAGGAACTGGATACTACTTTTGCATCATTTCAAGATCCCTTGGGCCCACCTGTCTTAGATCACTCATCTCTGGGATCAGGCCAACTTCACATGGGCACAGGCTGACAGTGCCTTCTCTCCTACCTCCCCTCTCCCATCCTGAGGCTCTCCTACCGACTGCCGTGGCTCTCGTGCATGGATGGACACCTGGGATGATCATTGGAGGAGAAATATTAAAGCCATGAGGATAATTTCTGGCCAAGGGAGACACAGGCCATGGATGAATTCACCTCCCTTGTACCTCCTGGGGAAATGTCTGAGACACAAGGTTTCTTCTCAGGGGGACTGTCTATTGATTAAGCAATCTGAAACACTTGGTCATGGTCACCTTGATAAAGCATGCTCATCTTGGCTTCTCCTCCTTCTCGGCTTCATTTTCTTATATCCTCACTGGTATCCCTGGAGTTGTATTCTCAATTAAAGTAATGGTCCATAAAACCTCCCAAACTCTACATTCTGGGTAACCTATGCTAACTCACACATAATATTTATATCTTAGAGTTAATGTGGAGATAAAATGAGATAGTTCACAGAAATATGTTATATATGAGATTCAACAAATGTTTAATTGCCATTATCATATGTCCTCATTTGTATTTCTCAAGCTGCAAGTTATCTGTCATCCCCATTGCCTCCTCTAACCTCTCTCTTATGCCTATCTTTTCTGACCTCTCCTGTCATATCATCATTTATGGCTGCTGCTGCTGCTGTTGTTTTTCTGAATTTAGAGAACTAATCTATGCTTATAGTGTTAATGATGAGCAGGTATACTTTGAGCAAGGATTTAAATGGCACTAGTCACATAAACTACCTGATTATCCTCTATTAGTCTCTTATTATTTCTTGTGTGTCTGCTCAAAATATTGTAACTCATTATAGACAAGGGCTCTCACCTCATTTAGATCCCCCATAAGCGAGCTCCCTTAGAGCTAGTAAATACCTATATTTGGAGAGTTCCAGAGGAATGGCCAAGGTTTTAGGGGAGGTGGTGCTATTTTTCACACAGGGCTGCAAGCCTTCATGAGATGGATGGTAAACAAGAACTTTGGGGGCCATGACCAGCTCACAGTCTTGGGTTCCATAAACTATCATGGAATAAAGTCCTTCCCTAATCCTCTGATCAAGTGCAATGGGTGGACAAAATTCTTCCCTGGGGGTAAAACATGATGACAGGCCCACAAACAATACTTTGGGGGTTGAGCTGGCATTTAGACTGACATTGTGTCCAAATTATCTAGGAGGAGTCTGGAAGTCTATATAAAGCAACAAAGCAAACAAAGGCACATTACTGCATATTCTCAGTAAGAAGAAAACACAAAGCAAAGAAGGGTAAACATGTCCCCATTCAAGGCTGATGTCTATAGGAGTAGCCTATCTTGTTTAATAGAAAATGCCTTCTTCACAGCATATTCTCAGTACCTGGCAGAGTTCTTAGCTCATGAAGTGCTCTATAGGAATTTGATGACCACTAGGATGAGATGATGAAGCCAGTAAACTTCAGATAGCCAGTAAACTTTGCATAATCGTGTATGATGAGGATGTTAATAAGAAGTATACAAGAAGGACTTTTGAATGAATAAGCTGGAGTTCTTTATCATCAAGAACAAGATTTAAGGCTCGTGAATGGACAGTTTCATGGAAGCTGACATGATTCATACCAAAGTCCAGCCCATTATAACCCAAGGTCCCTCTTGAGAGACAGACACAGACAGACAGACAGACAGACAGACACACACACACACACACACACACACACACACTATATCTCCTCCTTCCTATTACAAATTGTTTCTTCTCTCAGCTGTATTCATCTTTCAAAACAAGAACAGCAGTTTTTTCCTTGGATCAAACTTTACCTTTCCCTCTTGTTAACTTCTGCTTTCAGCATAGATAACTGGATAATGCCCAGTCATATCTTTCTTTTCTATAAGAGCCAGTGACAACTTTGTTTTTTATTTGACCCATCTTAGGAAACTTCTATGTTGAAAGAAAAGTTCCTAAGAGTTAATATTAGAAGAAGAAACCTTCAAACTAAAAGACCACATAACCACAATCACCTACCACGAGCTTTGTCATTCTGATTTCTCCATCATCCTGTCAGTGTTACTCCAGAGCTCTTATGGTGCTTTTGCATCTTAGGACCACTTTCATGGATGTTCTGGGCTCAGAAGCAAAGAACCCATGACCATTCTCAGGATGTGTAGACTATGGTCCCACCTTACCAACAAATTACCTGATCTGGTTCCTTAGCCAGACTAATTCTTAATTATCTGGCAACATTCTGTGTTCTTTCCAGCTATGATACTTAGGTAAGAGAGTCAAGGTTTAAAGGAACATCAAAATCTCCCCTGAAAGAGACAGAATTTTTCAAGTATGACATACTTCCTAAAAGTTACATGGAGAGGAAACATGTGGGAGAGTCTAGGTTCCCACTGTGCTGATGATGTCAGGTTTTGAGTCTGATTCTGTGGACTGAGCTTCTCTGGGAAGCAGCTGGTAGGGCACCCGTGTTCTCTTCATGACCACCACTCCACTCATTGTGCCCTAAAGTGGTCCACATACTCGAGTTGATGGATGAGATCTTTCTCTTCAAGAATTGAAAAACCAAAAACTTAACAAATGCCTTTCAAAGTATTGTTAAAACCTGGTCTGGTATATGGAGTAGCTCTGGGGCAGGCAAATCCTTTAGAGAAAAGACAGAAACTAAAATCCTAGTAGCATGGCAGCCTCAGGCAGCTGAAGTAAGAATTTACATTTAGCAAGGGTGGTAAGAAGGCAAGTCAGAAAAGGACTAGAAAGACCTTTGCTAACTTCACAATGTTGCCAATGTCCAGTCTGGGTGCTAATCAGCAGGCTCATAAGTGTAGGCATAAAACAGAAACAAAGACATCTGGCCCTTCAAGTATATCCTGTTTCATTATTTAAAGGTTTATTAAGTGCATACATCATGGAACGTGTGTCTCAGATTTCCAATGAGACTTGAATCGATATATTAAGACACAGCATTAAGGTAAAGGACTGCACGCTTTATTGAATACTAAATATCATTTATACTGGGATGTCTCTATAAAACTAACTCTCCTGCCCAAATAGTTATTACAACATTTGTGAGAGAGTGAACAAAACCTGAATGAGTTAAGCCTTTTTCATGACAAACAGTGGCTTCAAAATAGATAAGACACCCACTTATTGGACAACATATATTCAAATGAGAGGAAAATTTGTATTATAATAGGCTTTACTTAGACATGAAGAGTAGAGATTCAAGCCCAGTTCTTGGTAAAATAATTGGGTCTCTGTCTTTGTGTTGGACTCAGTGCTTCATTGCTGAGTATGTCCATCCTCTGTTTTATATCTCTCCTATGAATTTTGATTTGAGTTCTTTTATATCTCTTCTTACTATGAATTTTACTTGAGGAATAGACTTTCTTGGGTCTTGATCATCTTACTAGTTTGCTCTCAGTTTCCAGTCACCCTAGGATAGCTGACCACCCTGAAGAGTCTAGCTTAGGCCTCAGAACTCCACCATGGCAATTATCCCCTTGGTTATAGCTCCTCTGGGCTTCCTTTTGCTGCAAGGGTCATAAAAGCAAGGACAATCTGTGATTGGACTGAGGCTGCCTAGCTATTATGACTCTTTATCTGAAGTGACTTTTATGATACTAAGTTGATTGTACAGGAAGGATGCTCATTCAAGAAATAGGAAATCAATGTTTTGATCCAAGTCTTTCCAACAGATTTCAGTAATATGGTTACTTAACTACACTGAGTCTCAACTATCTAGTCACAGTCCTAATTACCTCATAGAGCTGCTTATGGATGAAAAACAAGACAAAGATTTAGAAAGGGAGAGGCACACAATGTAAATAAGTTACCAGAAGCCTACAGAATTCCAAGTATAAGATACATTGGTACCTTATGTAAGTTTTCTAATCAGTACCAAATGGACAGAAACTAATGCAGAAGTCATCCAAAGGTTTTGTAAAACACTCATCAAACCTGTTGTATGTAAAAAGAGCTACTATGAAGAAGGAAAACTGGATTATTTAAAGGATTATAGAGTAAAGAAGAAATTAGTGTCCACTGTAGCACAAGTCACACAGCATATTCTTCAATGCGAGATTTTCCTAGAAGGCAGGGCAGCTATATAACGTTGATCAGGTTACTCATTACCCAAAAGTCCGTAACCAAAGAGACAGGTAGAAACAAAAATCCATCCGCATTTTATCCTCCAATTCATGTGTCTTCACATAGAACTGTGTCTTCCTGAAGAAAAAAAGTGTCTTTTTATTCAGGTAAGAAGAAACATAGCCCAGGGGTGCCTGGGTGGCTCAGTTAGTTAAGCATCCAACTTTGGCTCAGGTCATGATCTCAGTTGGTGAGTTTGAGCCCAGTGTCAGGCTCTGTGCTGACAGCTTGGAACCTAGAGCCTGCTTCTGGTTCTGTGTCTCCATCTCTTTCTGCCCCTGCCCCATTCACTATCACTCTCTCTTAAAAATAAACAAACATTAAAAAATTTAAAAAGAAGAAACATAGCCTGAAACTATAATAGCAAGAGTTACTACAGCCTGAGCAAGTCTCAATCTGCTATCTCTACAAAGGCCTACCTGCAAAGCTGCCCTTGCCTGCAGTCTAGGAACCGGGATGCCCATCATTCTCTGATATGAATGGCTACCTTCACATAACTGTTTATGCAAATAATATGATTTGTGCTCAACACCTGCTTTTTTTGGAAATGTCTGCAATTGTGATACATTCCAGGCAGAGGGTGCCTGTGTGAACAGTCCCTAATAAATTCTCTGTGCATTTAGTCTCTAATGAGCCTCCATGGAAGACATTTCTCACGTGTCATCACAGCTTGCTAAGGTTAATGTAGCACATCCTGTGTGATTCCACTTGAGAAAGAACTCTAGGAAGCTTGTGCCTAATTTTCTCTGGACTTTGATCCATGCACCTTTCCCTTTGTTAATTGTTTTGTGCCCTTCCACTGTTAACTGGAGGATCATCTTTGGGACCTCCAACACACTTTTCTCTTCATACAAGGAGGCCATTTGTTCACCAAACTGTCTTCTACAAGGCTATGTCAAGCCATAAGGGAAGCTAAGGTTCCGCTGGGAGGAGAGGAGGGTAAGGAAAATGCATAGGCTCCTGATCCACCTACATCTTTACCTCACATGGGAAATCACTGGTCCCAGGCCCCCCTTTCCTCACTGATGCCAGAGTGAACTCTGCCCAAGGTTAACATTAACTGCACCTACAGAAGTGGGTCCTAGGAATACAGGAAGGAGGGAATCAATATTGCAAAATGCTCTTCTATATCCTAGGTACGATATTTGGGGTTTTACATGCAGAGCTTAATAAATTTTTATAACAGAGAGCAGTAGTAATCTTTTAGTATGCTTTAAGAACCTGGGGTGCAGAAAGGCTAAGTAATTTTCCCAAGATCACACAGTGAGTGGTGAGTCATGCATTGAAATTGAGTGTATCTTATTCCAAATCACATGTTCTTTCCATTATATTACATGGCCCTCATTTTCAGGTCTTCAGTCTTAATGTTTTTTCACCTGCAAACTACAACTATCTCACTGGGTTTTAATTAAAATAAAGTGAGATATGCATATTAAGTATATAGTATAGGATCTAGTATGCAGTTGTATTGAAACAGATGGCCATCATTTTTATTACTGTGGCAATGATCATTCTTACAGCAGAGATTTGTCTGGCCTCAGACCCCTGTAGCTTCTCTGTTTGTGGCCCTAAGAGCAGAAGACGGCAGGACAGACAACAAGGACTATCTAGGACATACTGTTATGGCCACTTATTTTTATGTTTCTAATAAAATACACTAATTACACATCTCATTAAATATGCATTAGATTGATACTGAAAGTTTTATTTGAATCAACTCCAAAGTGATATGTATGTAAATCTCAATTTCTTCCATTGTTGATGAAGTACCTTATAAATCTGTCCCAAACTTAAAAGCAAGCAACAATAAAAACAACCAAAACCATTGTTTTGGAGTGGTCAGGTTTGTGTTCCTAAGCACATATTGATATACAAAATGATTTTACAAATTATTCTCCTAAACATGACTCTATATTTGTGAAATTGAGCAATAAACTTTCCCAAATGTGTATGACAGTACACATTTGCCTTCTGTTACAAGTTTAATACACATCCCAAGTACTGATTTTGTTCAGACCACTACTGGACATACAATATGGAGTAACAGAAAGCTTAGCTCACAAACATTTATTGAGAGCCTACTTTGTGCTAAATAACACTTATCACAGCATCTCTCCATTACAGAATAAGACTCAATAACATCCCCCCCAAATTACATACATACACACATACCACATATGCACATATTCACATATATACACACCACATACATACTCACAAACACACATATGTAAATATTATACACAGGCATAGGACTGAGTCCTTTATCCCTCAAGCTTCCTAGGAAAATCTTTAATTTCATGAATTTACATTAAGTGTGCTGTATCATCTTTTTTACTTCTTGAAAATTTAACTTTTCATGGCTCTGCTTATATTAACAACCACCAAAACATACAGTGTGTTTCCTCTTATTAAAATATGCTCAGCACTTTATACGATTACTTTTAGGCCCCATATTAATAAACTCAACTCAAACAACAGAAGAAAAACATCCTTAAAAATAAATATAGCCCATACTATTTCCATAGGCATGTATTATTGCTATTGATTTTCTAGTCATCTACTTTTAAACCAGGTTGGAAATGATTTTTAAGTGCTCAATCTCATTTATTAAAGCCTTGAAAGTTGATTGCCTTAATTTTCTCCCAATCAACAAGATAACCCTTAATTTTAAGGTCTGGATTAGTGGCACTCCCAACTATGAAGTAATGATGTCATTTATTTACATTAGAATCAACATGAGTTCAGAACTTAATGCCCTCATCAATTTTCCAAATAAAACTGCAGCTGTAGTGTGGAACAGGTGAAATGAGGTCTGTATTTCTCAGATGTAACACAGCCAAGAGCTTAACCCAGGCTTCATGAAGTTTAAAAGCAATAAAGTCAAAGTTATTTCAGCCCTGCAGCACACTTATTTAGAGAGATGGATGTTATTGGCTGTCTTTCAATATCCTGCTTACACTATCATTAAAATTTGAACTGGAATCTACAGTATTATATGTATGGAATACCATACACTGATAAGATTCACCCTTTTCCCCAATCTCTTTAAAATAGAAAGATAAAAACAATTGTAATTCTACATCTAGAGTACCATGATATCTACAGAATCCTGTTTCCATCCTCATTCTTTACTGATAAAACAAAAGAAAACAAAACCATGAGATTGCAAGGTCATGGAATACCAAGTTTAAGAGATACATGCATCTGTCATGGATGTACCTGGAATTGGGAACCAAAGGTGGTTGAAGGGAGCACTTAGTGGCAACTACACAACTGTCAAAATAAAAGTTTCATGGTGATTAATTGCACTGGAAAAGTTCTCAACAGTTTCTATAAGGAAAATCTGAGTGCTTTACTGAAGCACAAAGTTGTCTAATGAAGAAAGGTAAGTTGGAAGATGATGAGAACATTTTTTCTTCTTTGCTTAGGTGTCTATATTTGCTGAAATCCTTTTAAAACATCCCTACTACTTCCTCCATTATTATACTCCTAAAGATATATGTTTAACACATTCTGTCAAAGGAACATTTATTCAATGTTCAAATCCAAATATTTAGAAATCTTTGTTTTTCATTATCATGTGTATAGTTTTCCATTCCCCAGCATAATAGCGGAGGTTTCTATTCTATACTAATTCAGGGTTTAAATATAATTGCTGTTATATTAAAAACTAAATTGGAATTAGAAATATCAAATATACTTGGGACTATGTCAAATCAAAATAAGATAATATTTCTGTCACAACTCCTATGACACTGAACTCCTTTAGTTTCTTCCTAACCAAGAGAAAAATTACCCAATGCAAATAGCTCCAAAGAAACCACACAGATTGGAATTAGCAGGGATTTATAACAACTATTATGAATATGTTCAAGAATTTTGAAAAAGTTAAATATAATAAATAAGCAAGTAGATGGTCTCAGAAAATTAACGGAATCCATATAAATGAATTCTAGAACTAAAACATGCAATATCTGAGATGTAAAAATACCTTATTGGCTTAACAGATGACTGGATACTGGAGAAGAAATTATCAGTAAAGTATAAATTGATACAAAGTTAAAAAAATAGAACTTAAGTGACCTGTGGGAAAACATTGCATAGTCTGACAAATGTGTAATTGGACTTTCAAAAGAATGAGAACTTGGGGGAGAAACAAATATTTGAGGAAATGGTGGCTTAAAATTTTTCCAAATTTGTCTTAAAATTATTAAAGGAAGCTCATAAAGAAAACCACATTGAGATACACCATAGTCAGATTCCTTAAGAGAGGAAAAGAGGGAGGGAGAAAAGAAGGAATTGAAGAAAGAGTGAGAGTGAGAGTGAGAGAGAGAGAGAGAGAGAGAGAGAGAGACAGACAGAGACAGAGACAATGAATTAGAGCAATTCAATAGAGAAAGAAAGTCCTTTTCAAATATTGCATGGAAACACATTATATCCATACAGGGAAAAAATGAGTTTCTATACCCAACTGTAACTATAGACAATAATTAAGTCTATAATGAATAGCAGACCTAAACATAAAAGCTAAACTATAAACTTCAAAATAAAAAACAAAAAAAAAGGAAAGTTCTTACATAGCAAGATCTGCACAAAAATGTTTATGGAAGCTTTATTTGTAAAAGTCTAAAACTGGAAACCAAAAGAAGTGTCCATGAACATAGGTATAGATTAAAAAAAAAACTGTGCTGTATTCTATATATTCAAACATAAGAAATGCCAAACAACCAGTGCATACAACCACATAGAGAAATCCCAAAAACATTATTTTGAAACAAGTAGAGACAAAATATATATATATATAGTTTGACTTCAGAAATTTTAGAATAGGAAAAAGTCATCTGTGGTTATAGAAATCAAACAATTTTTTGTGTGGTGTTGGGGGTTGTGGTAGAAGGCTTGCCTGCAAAGGAAGAATGAATGGAATTTCTTTAGTAGAACTAATCTATATCTTTAAAGGGTTTTGAATTACATAGATGTAAGCAATTGTTGAAATTTGTAAAACTTCAAAATGTCTGTATATTTTTCCCCATTTTTAAAAAAGGAAAAGTCACCAATCTAATTCATTGTTTTCTCTTTTAAGCCACATTCTCTTTTGACTTCCCACTTCTCATCTTTATCCTCAGTCAAAACTATAAAGTTAGTCTTATACCTATTACTCTTCCCAACAATATTTTATCATTTTCCCAATTTAAATAATGCAACTGACACAATGTTTGAGTGCTGAGGTGAAGAAGAGGTAGTTTGGGCACCTGGGTGGCTCAGTTGGTTGAGCATCTGACTTATTTTTGGGTTAGGTCACAATCCCAAGTTTTTGGGATTGAGCTCTACATCAAGCTCACTGCTGAGCATGGAGCATCAAGATTCTCTCTCTCCATCTGCCCTTTCCCTGTTCATGCTCTCTCTGAATAAGTAAAATAAAATAAAATAAAATAAAATCCCATTAAAAAAAGAATAGGTAAAGTTCTTTCATCCAATAATTCACTTACAATCTCATTTATTCTACATACCATATCATTGGTTTTCATTTCCTTATCTATTGTAAAGAAACTAAGGTTCAGAAAAGTTAAGTCACAATTAGTCAGTTGGGAATCAGGATTGAAAACATATCTTCCTTCAAATTATTACCAATAGTACTTACTACAAAACCTCTCTCATGTCTGTCCCACTTTGCAACATGACCTTCAACCAAATTCAACCTGGAGGCTGCCCTCAACCAAACTGCAAATAAGCTAACTCCATTAACGGTCCCCATGTTACTAATGCTGATGGTTATGCTCCAACCCATGTATTATTTGACCTCTTATCTGTATTTAGCATTTGACTTTTTTTCTATCTAAAGAATATCTCCTTGACTCCTTTCAGATGCAAAATATTCTCCTCCTTTCCCTCCTTCTTCTCCAGCCACTCTTCAAATTCATTGGAATATTCATGCCAGCCCATTCAGCACAAGAGTGTTATTGGTCCTCAAAATGAGGTTATAGATGCTGTGCTATTTTATGCTTCTTATTCCTGGGTAATCTTATCCATATATTGGTCTATAAACAAAGGAGTTTGCAGCAGTTCACTATCTTCTCCCTCTCTCCACTCCTTTTCCCATCCTAAAGAACAATGACATTCATTTCTTAAAGTGTAGTTTCATTCCTTTTATTTCTCAAATATCTTCACCGCCCCCCACTGCCAGCCAAATGAAACTAACCCTCTTTTTCCTGATAGCAAAACAAGATCTTCCACAATGTAGAAACAAGTTAGCTTTCTTACTTTATATCACACTGTCCTTTTTTATATAATTTTTGATCCAGTCACACAGGCTTCTGTGCCTTTCTGTTATCCATTTCACATTGTGCTACTGCTTATATTGTTTCTTTGACCCAGGAAATCTCCTTAGAACCCAGTGCTTGAGCATTATAGTTTCACTTACATATGGAAGAGAAGAATGATAGAACATGCCTTTTTTGAGATTTCCCCCTTATTTCCAAGATCAGAAGTACAGTTTCCATTCTCCAAACTCTCACAAAATTGTATCATAAGGGTTGGCCACAAAGATATTGAAGGGGCTGTGTAAGAACATGAATCTAAACCAAACAGATGCCATGACAGGCTTGAAGTTTCCCCTCTGATCTAGAAGGCCTAGATTTCAGTTCCCCGAAACTAACACATTGCCTAGAGCAAGAGAGACCACCTTCGTAACACCCAATCAGGGAAGGCCAGCTACCACTCTCCACATTCCTAAGGGTGAGGCCTGCTGATAGAAACTTTAGATAGGACCCTGTTACCTAATGTTAAAGTTAACCTGATAGTCACCGAACAAGACCCTAGGCTCGCCCTGTAATTGGTTGATTTCAAAGGTACTCTAAATGTTGTAATTGGGTCCCGCCAAAAGTAAAGAACACTCTGGACAATGTGTATGGTTAGAGTTACTGCCAATGCTGTTATACAATAATGATTGGATGTCACAATTTCTTGTAACTCCCCCTCCCTAAACCCCATGAAAACCCTACTCAGCCCTTGTTCGGGGCTCTCAGTACGGATCCAC
Source organism: Suricata suricatta (assembly GCF_006229205.1). NCBI lineage: Eukaryota > Metazoa > Chordata > Mammalia > Carnivora > Herpestidae > Suricata > Suricata suricatta. Next base: position 94,400,436 of record NC_043702.1, on the reverse strand, counting down.
TGCTCTGGTAAAGTCTGTGAGCCCGAACTTAGGCCCGGCGAGCCTAAGCCTTAATAATAAATGCCCTTTGCTTTTACATGCGTGACTCAGTCTCCCTGGCGGTTTCTGGTTTTGGGGTGATATTGAAATCTTGGGCATTACAGCTGAAAATCATGGGGGAACTGAGGTGAAAAGGAGGCCAAAAGGCCAACTTCCAAAGACTTCCATATCTATGGGTCATAAGTAAGAAATAAATGACAGAGACACTGAGGAGAAAAATGGATTAACTTGGCTGTCATGAACTTCAAGAGAAATAAAATATATGGTTTCCTTGAGAATACAAATATTTTCCTCTGGCTTGAAAATACCATAGTGTGAGAGGAAGGAGACTGCAGTCAAGAGGGCTTCAAACAATGCGGTATTCTTGGAGGAGGAGAGCAAATTTCTGTCATTTATGGAATCTGAGTGCTGAACAGAAACTTTATCTCCTGGGTAGACAGAAGATTTTTACCATATTTCTAAGTCCAGCCAGAACTTTTCATTCCTATCATCTGATGACCTATCAAATGAGATAAAAGAAAACTCTACTGAACACATTCTCCCCAGTAAAACAAAATAAAACAAAAACTACTGAAGTATTTTCTTGGGGAAAAAATACAGCTGCCCTATAATTACTCTAGGTAGCTCTTGTTCTAATCATTTCCCTCCTTAAAATTCTTCTCCTGGGTCTTTATGACCTACAGGAAGAATTACAAACTTGTACAACTGGATTATAAGGTTCTTTTCCTCTTTGTTACCTAATCACCTTCTAGCCTCATGCTGACCTACACACTCATTGTGACCAAACCTGACCATTATTCTTCGTTTTTGCTCTATTCTATTTCATCACTAGATGCCAATGCATATGCTTCCCCTTTTTCTAGAAGGTCATTGTCCTCAATTTTCTGCCAGGCCAACGCACCGATCATTCTGGGACAGCATAAGGTAGTTAATCTTTCCCTGATCTGAGCCTCCTCCAGTTAACTAGCAGTCAGTTGTATTATTACATGTACTACCTTGTACTACATTCACTTGTTTGCTCTTCTGACTTGCCTCCTAGAATATGAGCTCTGTTTACCTAGAACCCACTTATGCATCCTGTAACTCCAGTGACTGGAACAATGGTGACCTACAGTAAATGTTCAATAGTGTTTGTAGCACTTTGCTAAAATAATATGATCATCAGACTTAAGAGAAGTATATTGTGACAAAAGCAGGGAAAAATGGCTAACAAGCCCAAATTTGTAGTTTGTCATATTTGTACCAAATCATGACTTACTGATTTTGTGATTTTAGGACGTTATTTAATATCCCTCAATGTCCATTTTTTAATTTTAAAAGAAAATAAAAGGTATATAAAAATATTAATTCCTCATAGAATAATTATAAAGAAATGAAATGATTTGTGTAAAATGTATGGCATAGTTCCTATCATGGAGTGAACACTCAATAAGTTATAGTTGTTATTATTTCTACTGTTACAAAATTAACACGCAAAAATACAAAGAAAATATTAAAAGTACCCATGATATACCCACGGGCAAAGAAGTCCACGTGTTGTTCGTATCACTGAGCTTTCAATGCATACACATTTATGTTTACTTGAGGATGTTACAGTAGATTTAGAGGCCATCGAGCCTCTAAAATTATAGAGTAAAGGATTCCTAGGTTTTTGTTTTTTTTTTTTTGTCCTTTCAAAGACCCTGGAAATTCTCATTTCCTTTAGGTGAAAGGAAAGTTAAAACTGCCATAATGTCACCATGACCATACACAAGGATGAAAGGTCTAACTATGGAACCGCTTGAAGGATAGAGTATAATTATGAACTAGATATAAAAGTATACATGATTCATGTAAATGGGCCCAATAAAAAGTAGAAATTTCTCCACAGTTTTCAAGAAATAGCTCAGTGAGCAAGCAGTAGCTAAAAAAAAAAAAAAAAAAAAAAAAAAGCTGCATATTTTCAGTTGGATTTGATTCACAAGTGATTTTTGGATGTATTCCCCTCAAATTCAGGCGACATTGGGTGACTCAGGAACTTTTACTTAAAGGCTGGTAGTGAATACGAAGCTTTTGGCTTTGTGAATACCAAGGAACTCCATCCTCAAATGACATTTCTAAATTGATTTCCTACTAATAGCAACCCTTGGAAAACCATTCTGGGCCTATGAGTCACTGATTAAATCTCCTCTTATCAAAATCTAGTTGAAAGTAAAGATAATGATCCAGAATCATGCTGGGGGACATGCAGGTCATCCATCTCTCTAGGTGTCTGTGGCAGCATACTTGACTCCTCTCGGGTCATAGAAAAGCTATTTGTTGAGGTTACATTCTCTGCTCCACACAGAAGGGCTTTTCCTGAGACTCATTTGGGATGCATGACCCAGCCTGTAAAAACTGCCTCATCTGTGACTATTGGAAGGTCACTAACTAGATAGCTTACTCCTCCCCATTCTGTACCTCAGACCCCATGGGTGGGCTTTTCACCTTTTGTGATGATAAAAATATTACTAAAAATCAAAACCATCTGTCATTAAAATAACAAAGATTAATCAGAACAGAAATAGTTAAGTAAAAATACTTTTCCTGAGGTAACAATTATTTCAGTGGCCTTGTCATGGGCTCCACAAGCCTTTCTTTTCCACAATTTCTGGGCCATTCTTATGTTCAGATATATCTGTCCTCACAAAATACAATTGATGATGGGTCTTTGGTCAGTTTTCAGATGACTAGAAATAGATTTCAGCGCCACCTCCCCCCAACTCCGCCCAAGTGGAATAGGGGTGGGTAGTAAGTTCCATAGGAAAACTTCTTTAAATACTTAAAAAAATTTTTTTCTATTTCAAATAGGCTCTTTCTCTACCCCAATATGTGTGGTCTGTGCCTATACTATTTGTTGTTTATTCAGCCATCAGGAGGAGGGTAGAGGAAGTGGTGAATTCTGCTGAAAACTGGACATTTGGTAGACTAAGAATGAAATTTGAATGCAACAGGGGGAAAAGAGGAGTAATATTTATGATAATTTTTCCCTTCCTAACCTGATGTATTAATTATGAAAGCCCAGAAAAGCTGGATTTGTCTTAGAAAGCATGAAGAAGATATAAAGAAGGAATGGTCTGGAAAGAGATATTAAACAAGAGGATGAGATGGGAGAATAGGAGAAAGAGAGATGGATTTTCAGACAGAAGATGGAGTGGAGAGAAAATGAAAGAGAGATCAACAAGTACTACACTGCCAGAAGACTAAAGTAGAGAGAGAGAGAGACTGAGTACAACCCTAAGAGACAGAGAGGGTCCAATGATGAGAACAGATCATTGGGAAAATGAGAGATGGCTATAAAGAAATTTTAGATATTTGGCTAAAGGATGAACACAATAATCTACTACTCTGTGTCCCCCAAAGACTTCCAGTAAAATACTACAGGGTCCTTTAACAGTCCTGCCTTAGATTTGTAAGCCCTGCCTCCATCCCCTTTCCAGGTGTCAGTGTTAAGTTGAGACCTTGGGTAGCTCCAGCTCCCTCTGATACACTCAGAACATGTGCCCTTTCTGCTTATTCACAACTGCAGTGAAAAGATGAAGACCTTGACAGAATCAAGACCTTGGAAGACCTTGGTTCACCAGCAGAATTCTTGGTTTTAAGTGGGCATGAAACAAAATCAGGGAGGGAGGCAGCTGGGAGAGGAGATTAAAATGTATCTAATTGCTTCTCCCATCCACCCTTTGCTCCAGTCTTCCTAGAACTGAAAAACTAGACCCCTTTGTTTCCTAGGCTACAGCAAAAGGCGATGAGTATGACGGACCCCAAAATCCGGATACAGATTGGGATGAGAAAGAGTCCAGGTAGATGAGAAGGGCTAGAAGTATTTCCTTTGATCCAAAGGGACGAGTACGACAAGGAAAGAAGCCTCAGACACTCCTTAGTGTACATACCTCAAGCAGCTGGGAAATCATTTGAGTGTACAGCATGTGGGATCTCACGTGAAAAGCAACTCAGCAGTGAGTCAATAAAACTCATGGAACCGTTCAAGCCTCTTGCCCTTTGTCAAACTCAAATGGGTAGCTTGTGTAGCTCTGCTGTTCCATCTACAAAGATCCTCATAGTTTCTTTATCAGTGTTCTAATATTCTTCTCATGATCTACACTTATTACAACTTATTTTCTTGTTTTCCTCTTTGTCCTTTCATTCTCCTTTTAAATGTCCTTGATTTTGTTCTAAGCTGCCTGAAATGGTTTGGAGAAGGAACCGAGTTAATAAATGTTTAAATGCTGATTAAATTTTCATTAATAAATGTAATAGGAGGCAAAAGGTTCTTTTTGTTTTGTGTCATCTGGAAGAGACTTACATCTGACATATTACACAGAAAAAAAATTATAAATAAACTAATCAGAAAAGATTAAATCAACATTTAGTTTTTGTAGAAGGAGGCAATATTATATAGTAATTATGAACACAGAATCTATAATCCTATGTATCTCCAATATAATGTAGGCATTTTAGACCATTGATTTGTATTGTACAAGTTTACCACAAAAATAGTGTAAAGAAATGTATATTTTACTCAACCCTTAATTTCATATACGAAATAAGATAGTGAACTATTGTCTTAATTTCAATTTATTTGATTGTTTTTCAGTGTAAATATGTATTCAATTTTTCTGTTAATATTTTAATGTTTATTTATATTTGAGAGAGACAGAGACAGAATGTGACAGAGAGAGGGAGAGACACAATCTGAAGCAGACTCCAGGCTCTACCAGAGCCTGATGTGGGGATCAAACTCAAAAACTGTGAGATCATGACCTGAGCCAAATGAAGTTGGACGCTTAACTGACTAAGCCACCCAGGCACCCCTGTATTCAAATTTTTTGTGTGTATATACTTTGTGGATTTTGGGGGGGTGTTTTCCTTCCTTTTGATGACAGCTGTTTGATAAGGGTTATTTGTTTGAACTCTGAACATGATGGCTGCAGCATTTTTCAGCTCTATAACCATATTCCCCATGAAATGCTGCAGCTGGGAAGCAGAGCTTTATTAAGACTGAAGGCTAAATTCAGTCATTTTCAAATAAAAATTTCAAGCCTTAGGGACACCTGGGTGGCTCAGTCGGTTAAGTGGTTAAGCATCCAATTTTGGCTCAGGTCAAGATCTCAGGGTTTGTGAGTTAGTGCCCCGCATAGGGCTCTGTGCTGACAGCTCAGAGCCTGGAGCCTCCTTGGGATTCTGTGTCTCCCTCTCTCTCTGCCCCTCTCATGCTTGTGCTCTGTCTCTTAATAATAAATAAAAACATTAAGAAAAGTTTTAAAAATCTCAAGCCTTATTTTTTTGCTTTCATTTTACTATCTAGGCACCAAAATTATTTAGAAATGCTGGTCTCCACTAAATAAATTCAGGGGTCCAAGCAGTTTTTTCACATGCCAATGTTGCATATTCCTTTATAAACAGAAGGGAAGCAAAAGCAAACAAGACGATACAGATATCTAGAGCATAAGCAAGGACCCAGCAGCCTCAAGTTATAATCTGGAAAATGCCCCAGAGGCAGGGCTGCTTATATTTCTTCCTTTTGTCACAAGAAGTCCCAAGTCTTTCATCTTTAATTTCAACTTCCTAAAAACAAACACACACACACACACACACACACACACACGCACACAAAACAAGCAAGGTCTGGCATTCTTTGAAAAGAAAATCCATCCAATTACAAAAAATTATTATATGTTTGTGCTACATACATCTTAAATAATTAAACTAAAATTTCTGAGTAAGTTTCCTAACACTGCCTCCCTGAATTACTATCATCACTGAGGCAAATATGTTTAAAGTCTTAAGTATCACTTTCCCTAATGACATCAACAACTATTGCCTGATTTGAATTCTCCTCCTGATTTGGAGGAATAGTCAAGTTTCAGTTAACAACCTCTCTTTGGTCATCACTCCATAAAGTTAGCATAGATTAGGAAGAGTTTGGGAACATGTGAGCCTCCTCAGTATGGATAGGTAGGTGGAAAGAAATCCCTTAACTGTTAGGCACTGAATCTGGGATTTGCTGCTGAGAGAGTCAAATCTGAATGAGACACTAAAAATGAAAAGCTTGGGTTGCTAACCAAAGACAAGTACAAGGATCAACATCGACATTGAGGGTACAGCTGTGATGGGACCAGCATGGCCTTCCTGCCTGATGACTGCCTCTCTTTATCTTCCACATTATCACTGTAACGGCTGTTCCAAAATGCAAATATAAAACATCATATTGTTTGTAAAGTTTCTGAAAGGCTCTCAATCACAAGAGAAAATTTAAACTGCTTACTTTGTCCTGAAAGGTCCTTCCCAACCTGCCTCTATAGACCTCACCCCATACTGATCGTTAGAGGCTAGGGCGGGTCCTGACGCACACCTCCCACCACTGACATTCTGGTGCTCTTCATGGGACACTCCTCACTGCACACCCCCATGGTGCTTGACTTACGTCCATTCATCCATCAGGAGTAACTTACTGATGGCCCCAGTAGAAATAACCACTTTTTTCTTTATGGTTCCCTCTACCTTTAGTACCTGTCACACGCACAGTGGTACGCTAGAGCTGGCCCATACAGGCTCACAGGGGCTGATATTTACATTTTAAAGAATTCTGAGAGCCAGTTGTTAAACATAACTATTATTAAAAAGGTAAATTCTGTCCCTTTATAATTAAATAAACTAGAGGCTAAATTAAAAGCTCATCACTTACTAGTAACTTTATTACATTTTATTATTTTGTATATTTTTGAAGTTATTTCTATTTCATATGTATGGTCAAAACACTATCAATAAATAACGTGCTACTGTGAGTCTTCCCATCTGCATGATCAGTGACATCCTATTTGTAGCTTGAAGATAGAAATATTTACACCTTCAAAATGGACAAACACCACAAGTCATGACTTCCATGACGTTATGTGGATCATCTAGACTTAATGGTTGACCAAATGTTAATAGAACAGATTAAATGTAAAATGTATGGTTTCTAGATGCTGAATTATAAATAGCACAAAAAAATGAAAAAATAGTATTTCAAGATTTGAAAACAATTATCCAGTTGAGCACAGGTGCTCTGTCATGATGAATAAGGAAGGTTCTGACATACACCTTTGCTGTTTCTCCTTAATCTTACTTGTTAACATAAACAAAACATCATTGTTATTCATGTTGGAGCTATACCTGTTTGTCAATTGCAACTATTAGTTGGCTACAGATAATAAGAGTTCAGCCAAAAACCACTGTGAGCATTCCTTGAAGAGAAATTAGCCGCATAAAATTTACAATAAATCATTTAAATTGTGTGCAACACTATCTTCATGTCAATAATACTTATAATAAGCTTCTGTGCATATATCCATTTATATTTTCCCTCAGAAATCTAGTTCTTAAACATTTCCTAGTATGTCACTTCCTGTACCCACCTCTCCCAAGAGAGTAAAACATTTTGTATGCTTGCTGGCTTTTTAAGAGTTAGGATCATATCTGAATCACCATGAAGTTTTCAGCAGCCATTTGATACGCAGTTGGTACTTCATAAATGCTTGTTGAGTTAAAAGAAAAATGGTATTCTCAACTCTTTAGCTTTCCAGGATCTCTCCAACTTCAGAGATATTGGCACGTTTCTCACCTGGGGTAAAGTGTCTAGGGAGGCGTAGACTAATTATCCTGTCTAATGAGACAGGAATGGAGGAAGAGGAGAAGCATGTGGCTAAAGCATCAGCATTCCAGAATGCACACATATAACTCCTCTATTAAGTTTATGTTTGAAAATTGTTTCACCGGAAGACAACTATTCAACATATTGGCTTGATAGAGTTAAATTACTTTTAGAGTCTCTAGTAGCTGCAGTTTTATCATCTTTAAGTGTGTTCTCTACACATTTCCCCACACCCATAGATTAATGTACATAAACATATATTTAACATTAGTTCCTCCTCAGGGGAAAAGAGCTAAAAACATAGTCATGCCAAAATATCAATGGTGTTACCTATAAATGTAAATTTCCTTTAATTGCCCATTGTGTCTCATTTGTCTTATTTGTCCTCATTTGGCTCATGTCAGAAAACAGAAACCACTCTTGGTATTTTGGGCAGAAAGAGAGGCAATAAAGAGCATTAGGCACTTACAGCATCATTGAGGCATAGGTGGATCATTCCGTAGGGCCTTTAATAATAATCCAGAACTACATAGAACTGATCTACTTGAAGGAATGTTTCTTAAGGGGATCTTTCCTCTGCTACAAGTCACCGCTTGGATTTAGACTTATATGGGTATCTGGATCAAGAAAATGCCACTGCCCTCAAACTCACAAGATTTACAGAATGCTCACTAGTAAGGTACTACTATAAAATTTTACATCTCCACTTTCTGTAAACAGCCAAAAGATGCAGGAAAATGACCTCTCTCACTTCCAAATAGCAGAGAGGTATATCTAACTGGCAGAATCGAATTCAAATACAATTCACACCCAGAGTCATAGCTTCAAGGGAGAATGAGATGTGAGTTTTAGCTTCCACACATCTATATGATAGAGACACAATAGAAAGAGATATGGTTGGAACTAAGTACCAGCCAACAATATACAACAAAAGTCCCTAACGGTACAGTGTTTGCTTTTAGTCAGATGTTTATGGAGACCTTGCCTACATCCTTCAGATTACACCACAATGCAACCAACCATGGTGCCAGGTGTTTTAAAATGATGTCTGCCTAAAATAAAGTAACTAATAACCTCTTTACTTAGGGGGGGGAAAAGTTTTAAAATAGAATAAAGACAACTGAAAGTGTTGCATCTATTTTAAAGTCTGCTCTTATTTTCATTTAACATTATGCTATCTTTCACCACACCAATAAAACTTCTTCATAAACATTTCCAAAGGCTGCCTAATGTGCCATCATATAATTGTCATAAAACTTAACCACTCTACTTAGCCATTTCTCTTTTGCTAGTCATACAGGTAAGTTGCAATTTCCCACAAGAGCTAATGATGTTATAACATCTCTGGATATAAATATCTGCCATCCTCTCCAATTATTTTTTTAGGATAGATTTTCAGCCTTCTCTTCAAAATGAGTTTTATTTGCTGGCTCACCAGATGAAAGTTTTTTTTGTGTGTGTTTCATAAATGAGACAAAAGTGGATCCACATTGTTTTAGAATAAATGGTGGTAAAGTCAGCAGTATAATATTTTGTGCTAAAACAGCACAGCTTCTAAAACACCTGGGACCCCATTTAGAAGCATTACATAAAAGCATAGGTTGCATTCAATGTTGTTTCATTCTGACTGGTGTTTTAGGCCCCTAATCTTGATGTAATAAATCAATATTTTTCTTATTTAAAATGGTATTTCATCATTAGATGCTGGTACTGGAGTATAGTATTGCTTATTTTTCTAAGAACAATACCTGTTTCTAATATTTTTAGTTTTTATCAACTCACTAAGTATGTTCTTCCCACCATGCCATATTTTGGTGGAATAAAAAAATCTGTAATATAATGTACCTAAACTTCAAGGACTTACAGTGTTTTGGGGAAGGGAGAAAATTACTTTATTGTTCTATTTTAAAACTGCATTATTCTCGAAAATTTTTCCTAAATCTGAGTAGGAATGGAATTGGATGAGAACACAAATTCCCTTTAGAATCTCTAAGATATAAATGCCTCAAGGACTAGGGAGTTATTTCTTATTTAAATTGACATCTACATTGCTTAGTTTGCAACTTGATAAATATGGGTTGGCTATTGAATGAAGAAATGGACAGTAAATTAATGAATCAATCCAATCCTATTCTCAATGATGGAAAAGTGGTTCAAAAATAGCTAAAGATTTACATGGCTTAGTAACTAGATAATTATACTCAACAGAGAACGTGTATTAAACACTTAACTGAAGTCTGCTATAAGTCCTTTATGTATTGTATTTCATTTGCTATTCATAAACTGCTTCACATGGTTGGTCCTACTATGTTATTCAATTCACAGAAAAAGAAAACTAAGGTTTAAGATTAATTTGTTCAAGTCATACATGTGGTATGACTATATTCTTAATCATTATACTATGTTGTCTCCCATATGTTACAGAGAAAATAATAGGAGTTGACATGGGCCAAGACCTAGTAACAAGTTAATAAAACAATGTTTAAATGCTGTGACTAACTACATGTATTTGTAATGCAAACAGTCACATCATTTTCAAATTTCTATGTATTCTTTTGACAGGAGGCTCACTATCACCTATAGAGGCTCCACCAACCTTGAATTGCCCCAAAATGTGAAGGCATATTCTATGCAAGAGAAATCAGACCTCCTAGGAATAAAAAGCTGAGAAAAAACCCAATTCTGATGGCAATTTCTTTGTTTCTAACTGGTATACTGTGTTACTGCTGAAATTGTTTAATTTTTGACCTGGCGGTTAATGTCCACTCTGCAATGATTCCTCCTTGATCTGGATGATCTGTCAGCTCGACAGATCACTTGAATGTGAGTTATGGCTCAGGGGTGGGCAGAATTTTAAACAGTCATCCAAATTCCTCATCTCTGGTACATATATACCTAATCCCAGTTATTCAATCTAGGTGTTGCTATGAAGGGATTTTATAGATGTAAATCCCAAATTTTTGACTTTAAGATTAAGAGATTATCTCTATACCAAAGTAATATCGAAGAAGAAAACCAAAACGGGAGACATCACAATCCCAGACTTTAGCCTCTACTACAAAGCTGTCATCATCAAGACAGTATGGTATTCGCACAAAAACAGACACATAGACCAAAGGAATAGAATAGAGAACCCAGAATTGGGCCCACAAATCTATCAACAATTAATCTTTGACAAAGCAGGAAAGTGTATCCAATGGAAAAAAGACAGCCTCTTTAACAGATGGTGCAGGGAGAACTGGACAGCAACATGCAGAAAAATGAAACTAGACCACTTTCTTACACCATACACAAAAATAAACTCAAAATGGGTAAAGGACCTGAATGTGAGACAGGAAACCTTCAAAACCCTTGAGGAGAAAGTAGGAAATAGCCTCCTTGACCTCAACCACAGCAATTCCTCACTCTACACATCCCCAAAGGCAAGGGAACCAAGAGCAAAAATGAACTATTGGGACCTTATCAAGATAAAAACTTCTGCACTGCAAAGAAACAATCAACAAAACTAATAGGCAACCAATGGAATGGGAAAAGATAGTTGCAAATGACATACCGAATAAAGGGCTAGTATCCAAAATCCACAAGGAACTCAACAAACTACACACCTGAAAAACAGATAATCCAGTGAAGAGATGGGCAGAAGACATGAACAAACACTTCTCCAAAGAGGACATCCAGATGGCCAACAGACACATGAAATGATGCTCAGCATCACTCATCATCAGGGAATCACAAATCAAAACCACACTGAGATGCCACCTCACACCAGTCAGAGTGGCTAAAATGAACATATCAGGAGACTATAGATGCTGGTGAGGATGTGGAGAAACGGGCACCCTCCTACACTATTGCTGGGAATGTAAACTAGTACAGCTGCTCTGGAAAACAGTGTGGAGGTTCCTCAAAATATTAATAGAACTCCCCTATGACCCAGCAATAGCATGGCTAGGAATTTACCCAAGGGACACAGGAGTGCTGATGCATAGGGGCACATGTACCCCAATGTTCATAGCAGCACTGTCAACAATAGCCAAATCATAGAAAGAGCCTAAATGTCCATCAACTGATGAATGGATCAGGAAGATGTGGTTTATATATACAATGGAATACTACATGACAATGAGAAAGAATGAAATCTTGTCATTTGTAGCAAGGTGGATGGAACTTGAGGGTATTATGTTAAGTGAAACAAGTCAGATAGAGAAAGACAAATACCATATGTTTTCACTCATGTGTGGAACAGGACAAACTTAACAGAGAACCATAGAGGAGGAGAAGGGGAAAAAGTAGTTAAGGAGGGGGAGGGTGGCAAACCATAAGAGACTCTTAAATACTGAGAACAAATTGAGGGGTAATGGGGTGGGGGAGAGGGGAACATGGGTGATGGGCATGGAGGAGGGCACTTGTTGGGATGAGCACTGGGTGTTACATGGAAACCAACTTGACAATAAATTATAATAAAAAAAAGAGAGATTATCTCTGTAAAACTGGGTTAGTCACTTGAACCCAGGAAGTCTGAGTCTAGTGATCAGAGACAAGTCAAAGAGGTTAGAAGAATGAATGATTCAATAAGAGGGAGATGAAGGTGGGTGGAGACACAATTCTGGGGACATCCTGAATAGGCCCGGATGTGGCTTCTTTCCCAGAGCCTCCAGAGAAGCCAACACCCTGACTTCCGGCTCCTGATATCCTGAACAGAGAACTCAGCTGTGGAGTACCAGACTGTAACCTAATAAATGTGCACTGTTCCAGGTGCAAAATGTATGACAATTTGTTACACAGCAATACAAAACTAATACAAGTTCTCTTAGTTCATTCTCTAAATCTGAAAATTTGTCCCCACAGCCCAAACACAGAAATTTTATCCTGAGGGACTTCTACTGTGATCCACTTTGAGATTCAGAGTCTCCATATCCCATGACCCTTCAACTCTTCAAGACAAGTTGAAGCATTCCTGTTGGATTTCCATTTCTCCCTCACATAAATGAACTGCTTTTCATGCCTAGGGATAAAGCTTAGGACCTGCATTTGTCAGGCAGCAATGAGTTCCAAACCAGTCTCTTTACCCAAGTCACTGGCTACTTATTGTTAAATGTTCCTTCAATAAAGGAAGGAAGGGAGGGAAGGAGGAAGGAGCAAGCAAAGAAAGGTATGAATCACATGACCTGAGATTATCAACTCTAGGCAAAGAAGTTCATTCAATAACTCCTGCATTTAAGTTTGGTTTTGACAGGTATTCTATTACCTATAAATTGTTTTTGGTAACTAGGAAAAGAAAAACATACACACACTTGCTCATACACATGCATGTTTCTTTTTCAGCCTTTGTCTCAAAGCAATATCAAAGTAACCTGCAAACAGAGGCAAATGAACACTCACAATGTCATTTTGGAGTGCCAGGGTGGCAATCTGACATTTTCCAAATAAACGAGGAATATTTATTTAAATCTTTTATGATTCTTTTTTTTGGTTCATTCTTTTTTCTTATTCTCTCTTCACCAGACAAATATCTTAAAGTTTAAACACACTAGGACTTTTAGATATCTGCACTCCAGAAGAGTCGCTTTCAAAAATTTTATAGTGAGATAAAAGCCTAGAAGGAAAATGAGAATTATATTAAACAGTGATTCATAACAGTTGAACATCAATGAGAAAAGAACAAAATGCTATCTAGAGGTTACTCCTGATCTCTTCATCTTTTGAAAGATGTTATCTTACACAAGAGAAAATAGACTTTATTCAGCTTTGCAGATCTGTTCTTTTGGATTTATTTAAAATAGCAGGTAACTCTTTCCTTTAGCGAAAAGACTCAGACTTATAGTGTAATATACCCACCTTAAATATTATGAACTGCTACCTCAGAGAAGTCCAATTTAAGGAGTCAAAGTTCACTTAAATATCCCCAGATTTCTCTGCAAAAACCTACGATACTAAGTTTTAAAATGAGACAAACTCATCTACATTTTAGGTTAGGCAGGCCTACATTCAGTTTAAAATCTGAGTATGCATATTCCATTGTAGCCTTAATAGATAGATTATAACCCTGTGGGTAAATCTACAATTCTTTGTTTAATTTCACTGGTTGTATCAAATGTTTTAACAGTTCTGTTTAAAAGGATAATAGACAGGGGTGTCTGGGTGGCTCAGTTGGTTGAGCTTCTGACTCTTGATTTCAACTCAGGTCATGATCCCAGGATCATGGGATTAAGCCCCATATCAGGCTCTGTTCTATGTGTGGAGCTGGATTGAGATTGTCTCTCCCCATCCCCCTCATTCTCTCCCTCTGCCCCTCCCCTACTCTCTCACTCTAAAATAAAATAATAAATAAATGTTCTTTTAAAAAGGATAATAGACAAATTGAGTAAAATTGTTGTTTTACCTTCGTTGTTAAGCTTTCGGAAGAATAATTCTAAAGACCATGTAGTTGTGTCCCCAGGCATCTGTTAGTGGTCTGTTAACTAAGTGTCCATTAAGAAATGAATGGATAAAGAAGACGTGGTACATATACACAGTGGAATATTACTCAGCAATAAAAAGAGTGAGATCTTGTCCTTTGTGATGACATAGACAGACCTAGAGGGTCTTATGCTAAATGAAAGGCAGACAGAGAAAGACAAACGCCATATTATTTCATCCATGTGTGGGATCCAAAAAACAAAAACAGAAAACAGAGACAGAACCAAAAATACAAAGAAAAAACTGGTGGTTAACAGAGGGGAGGTGGATAGGAATGGGAGAAATAGGTTAAGAGGATTAAGAAGACAAATTTCCAGTTATAAATAAATAAGTCACAAGGATAAGGAGTACAGCACAGAGAATATAGTTAATAATATTATACTGATGTTGTATGGTGACAGATGGTAGCTCCACTTACTGAGGTAGGCATAGGGTAACGCATAAGAATTGTCAAATCACTATGTTGCACACATGAAATAAAATAACATTATATGTGAACTATATTTCAATAAAAATATATATTTATATATAAAGCTGGAATATAACAGGCAAAAAGCATTCATTTGAAAAGTCACCTAGAAAGCACAATTCCAAGTTATGATTACAAACACATGTACTTAAACAGGTATTGTGAACAAAATGCAATATATAAAATTAGATATTAAAATAGGGTGATATAGAAAAAAAAAAGAGGCTGAAGAAATTTACTTAGCCTATATACTAAACAGGGAAGACACTATGAGGTCAGTCTTCTAGTAGATATCAACATTCTCTACAGAGTAGAATCACCTACAGAGAGTTTCAACACTATACTTGGCAAGCACCTTCAGAGAAACTAATTTACTGGTTAGAGCAATGGTTCCCCAAAGTACAGTGCCATCTTGAGAACTTCACAGAAATGCAGACTCTCAGGCCCCACTCCAATGTAAGAAATAAAAATTCTGGCAGTGGGATCCAGCAATTTGGATTGTAACAAACTCTCTAGTGATTCTGTTGCTTACATAATTTGAGACTCATGGGTCTGGAGTAAGGTGTACTGAAGCCAGACCTTTGTTTTTGAAAGTTCTACAGGTGGGGTACCTGGGTAGTTCAGTTGGTTAAGTGTCTGACTTCGGCTCAGGGCATGATCTCACGGTTCGTGAGTTTGGGCCCTGCATTGGGCTCTGTGCTGACAGCTCAGAGCGTGGAGCCTGCTTCAGATTCTGTGTCTCCCTCTCTCTCGGCCCCTCCTCCTCTGCATCCCTCCCTCCCTCTCTCTCTCAAAAATAAATGTTAAAAATTACCAAAAAAGAAAGTTCTATAGGTAATTCTAATATACAACCAATATTGAAAACAGCTAAAACATTAACAATTGAGTAGATATTAAAACTCACCAATAAGAAAATGAACAATGCAACTAAAAAATGGGCCAAAGATCTAAACAGATACCTCATCAAAGAAGATATAAAGTAGCAAATAAACATATGAAAAAGTACTCCATATCATATGTCATCAGGGAATTAAAAATTAAAACAATGAGATACTACTACTCACCCATTCGAATGTCCAAAATCTAGAACACTGACACTACCAGTAACTTCTGGAAGCCTTTTTAAAAATAGTGAGGATATAGGAACTCTCTATATGTTGTGGCGGGGGGGGAATGAAAAATGGTTGAGCCAGTTCAGAAGACAGCTTGGCAGTTTCTTACAAAAATATGCATACTCTCACTATATGGCTGTACAATTGTACCATCTTGTATTTACCAAATCAGTAGAAAACATGTCCACATGAAACCTGCACCCAAATGTTTAGAGCAAGTTTATACATAAATGCCAAAGCTTTGAAGCAATCAAGATGTCCTTCAATAGGTGAATAAATAAACAAACTGTGGTACCTATGGATAATGTATTATTATTCTAAAAATAAATGTATTGCCAAGCCGTGAAAAACATGGAGAAATCTGAAGGGCACATGGGTAAATAAATTTGTCTGATCTTAAAAGACTATATACTGTATGGCTCTAATTTGTATACCATTCTGGAAAAGGTAAAACTATGGAGACAGTAAAAAAGTTAGTGATTAACAGGGGTTGGTAGAAGAGAGGTATGAATAGATGGAACACAGAGGACTTTTAGGGCAACAAAACTATTCTTTCTTATTTCAATTTTTATAATTTTGGTAAAAAACACACATACACAAAACATGAACTGATACATAATGGTATATACACATCATTATACATCTGTCAAAACCCATAGACATTGAACCTCAATGTATTTTATGGATATAGGGTGATTATGATGTGTCAATACAGATTTTTCAGTTGTAAAAGACATTATTAGTCTGGTGCTGGATGTTAGTGGGGAAGGCGGTGCTTTCGTAAGGGTAGGGAGTGCATGGGAGCCATCTGTAATTCCCAATCAACTTTACTGAGAACCTGAAATTCCTTTTAAAACTGGGTTGATGACACTGAAGGGTAATTTTCAAAAAAGGTAAATCATGAGTACTGATACAGAAATAAAAACAAACATGTCAATAATTTCGTCTAACTCCTTAAATGATAAGGGAGCAGTAAACAAACGCCACAATGGTTCCGAGGAGATTTCACAGACCAAACATACAAGGTCATTAGAAATGCTGAAATAAATTTGCTCGATAGAAGCAAAACCAGCTTATTCTACAGTATGAGAGGAAAGTAAATTGAACCTCCAGTGGGCAGAATTTATCTGCAAGGATATAAAACAGAATCATTTGTATTACTATGCGTTTTCACAAGCTAGCATCTCACTCTAAAACATTGTATACCATCTCCAAGACGAAGAGATGCACAAACCACACAGAATCGAATAACTCAGAGGGTGTGCTCTATGCAATATGCATAATCTCTTTACTGAGAGAGCCTAATAATCTCTTGGCTCATTTTAAAGTTATTTGCATTTTTTCCTAACAGAAACAGGTGGGAAAAAGGTCAAGGTCAAGCTTAGTTCCAGAGGAACATGGCCAGTTGAGATGACTAGGAGTTGATAAGCTTGGGAGATCAGAGGATAAGAATTGAAACATCAACAAAAAAGGTCATTTATAACGGGGTCTTAAGTGCCATGCTGATGATTTTAATTATTCCTAGTATATTAATGCAAAGTTGTTGCCAATTTCTGGAAAAGGATGTGATATGATTAATACAGTGCTTTAGGGATATTAAATCAAAACAAAATGGATTAAATGCCAGAAATGATTGGTAAGCCGAGGTGGAAGCTGGTAAAATAGTTCAGGATTAAGGTAAAACAAAGTTTTCTTAGCCAGAGATTTCTTCTCTGAGAATTTCTTTGGAGACAGGCACTCTTCCAAATCAATCTTTTTCTACAAAACTCACAAAACCAGTGTGTTCACTCACTCTCATGGCCTTGCTCTATAGTAATATGTTGAAAATAGAGACCCATTTTTCTTTCCAGACAGGGTGGATAGTTATCTGGAGTGAAAAGTTACATTTTCCAGCATTTTTCATTGAAACTATCACCTGATAATTATACTGAATAGAAAGTAACCATTAATCACATCTTTAATATATCAATTCATCACTGTCTACCTTTTGTGAAGCATAAGAACTAAAATTAATCAGTCAAACTGAACCGCATCACAACCAAATGCCTGGGGAGGGGGTGGGGGGCAGAGGAAATCCTTTTAAATGAAGAAAATACATTTGCTTCCACCAGCAGGAAGACCAGGGATTCACTGGTACCACTACTTTCTGTCATCATCAAAGGTAATTTTAATCTCCATCCTTGCCGGGTTTGAGCAACTTCAAGTTTGCTAGAAATTTAAAGCTCATAAATGTTATCTAACCACAAGGGAAGGGAGTGGGTGAGTTCCATCACCGCCCATTCACTGCACATAATTTTGTTAATGAAAGGCTTTTAGAAAACAAATTTACATTTCAAATTCCAAGGGCTGCCTTCTGTGTCCTTGTCACCCCTGTTTCTCGACTGATAAGTCCACTGGGTCAGGTGACCCACTTAGAGACCCCCTCATTCTATAGCTTCAGGAAAAAAAGGTGTTTTTGTGGCTAGATGTAGTCTGGCTCCGAAGACTCCTGGTAATGAATCAGGCACACAGAGAACTATTCATTTGTTACTTATCATCCTCTGCTTCTTGACTTGTGTTGGTGCCAAGAAAAGAAACGGGTCTCATTTCCCCAAGTAGATTATAAACTCCTTCAAGATAGCAGCCAGGTTTTATACCTACTTTTGTGAAGTCACTTTCCAGGCATGGCGGCTCTTACACAGCTGCATGATGAATAATTTGATATCTGGCTCGTTATAAACTATAGATTCTGTAGAAAGCAGAGGAAGCAGAGCAAGGGTGGGGAGGGTTCTCCTGGGGGCTGAAAATGTCAAGGCACTTTATTTCTAAACTCCTAATCTAGATTATAGTCTTTATTATATTTTACATAGGAAATGAGATTTGGCATTTTTTGAGAGACACACTTTAAGACTTGCAGTGATTGTCATTACAGGACATTATTTCCCCTTATAAAATCCAGGAAATTAAAAATTAATGAGGGGCAAGGCTGTGCCAGAGCAAAACACAAGCCACTGAACTGTGGGTGGTGATCAGTCAATTCCACTCCCTCAGGAGAAAGGGCTTCCCATTCTCAGCCTGACTGTGCGAACGTCACGTCTGCACCCTCTCAAAACTGCAAAGGACTACATGTGAACAACCTATATGTTTGGTCATTAATCAAAATAGTAACGTGAAATCCACAAAATTCTAAACTTACCCAGTAGCCTCATCTTCGCTGGAGCTCCTAGCACAGTCCACCATACATGATGGACACTCTATATATTTTGCACAAATGAACTAACTTGTAAATGATTAAAGTTCGAGTGCAGATTGATCACATTTGAGAGTAACTTAGAGGTAACAATGAAGAAAAGCAGGAGTTATAAGACCTCTGTTAGTTACAGTTCTCATTTTACATAAATCAAAGGAATGCTTTAATATTTGAATGCCAAGTTGCATGCAGAATCACAAAAACACATTTTACCCTATCTTTATTTTATGCAAAAACATTAATTAAATAGAAGGGTATCAGAAACATGTCAGCCTGGGAGCAGGTCATAGTTGAAAAGTAAAATTCATGCTAGCAGGCAAAGAAGGAAAGAGACAAAAATCATTATGGGTATTAGCTAGATCTCACTGTTACATCCAGGACACTGTCTCAATTTCTAATTGATCAGTCTGTGACCTGGTTTGCAGTCAAGGTTTGAATGTGCTGACAATTTAAGTTCCTTAACTTAATTATTGTTACCCATTTGAACAATCCAGTCCCAGAACTTTACTCCATCTTTAAATGAGAATAGGGAAGGATCCTTTAGAATCATCAGGAAGTAAAATGTGGAGTTTCGGTTTCCTAGGAGAAAATAAACATATATGCTACCAATCAAGGATGTAACTGAAGTAAAAAGAAATGGACCATGTAAGTGAAAACTGTTCGATGTAACAATAAAAATAAGCTACCTACATAAATAAAAACATAGTGATGACAATAAAATTAATGCCTTAATTTGAATAGCACACAGCTTGCAAAATGCTATCACATATGGTATCTCATTTGATTCTCAGAGATTTATATAAAATATACTTGCACATCATACATATTCGTTTAATTGATTTTTAGCATGAAATATTCTTTACAGATATTGGCTATCACAATTCTTATAAGTAATATTCCTAATGCCTACTGTTTTCCTTTCATTTGTATTTTCTTTTCTGGATCTTCAACTTTATAAAGACTTATGAACCAATTCTTCTTAAAACCCACTGACAAATTTATAGGTTGCCTTTATGGGTTGAATGGTATCCCCCCCCCCCCACCTCAATTGATACCTTGAAATCCTAAACCCTAGTTCTTCAGATGTGGCCCTATTTGCAATTAGGGTCGCGGCTAATGCAAGTAGGTGAGGTGAAATCATTATGGAGTCCTCTAATCCAGTATGACCTAGGTCCTCATACAAAGGAGAAATGTGCACAGGGACAGGCATGTAGGGAGAAAGGCATGTGGAGATAAAGGCAGGGATCTGATCAATGCTTCTGCAAGTCAAGGAACATCAGAGACTGTCAACAAACCACTAGAGGCTACAGAAAACCCATGGAACAGATTCCTCCTACCTCAGAAAGAACCAATACTGCCAACACCTAGATCTCACACTTCCAGGCTCCAGAAGAGTAAGACAATACATTTCTGCTATGGAATCTACCTCTTTGTGGCACTTTGTTAAAGCAGCCTCAGCAAATTAATATGGTTCCCATATGCCTGTCACTTTAAGAATGGAGACATGTCAAATATAGGGTTACGGGCTTTTAGCAAAGTATGCTGAAAGAGAAACCTGCCACAGCCACAGGACCCTAAAGACCCTCTGCTTATCCTATAGTAAAAGTAATTTGGTGGAAGCTGATATCCCACCTAGTACCTCAAGGTGTGATATTGACACACTGTGCTTTCAATCCTTATTCTGGACTCTTCTCAATGTTCTCTGCAGGAAGGCCTGTTGGCCAAGCGAATTGGCAATAGGAGGTTGGTCTCTAGTTTGCCTATTGTCAATGTATGTGTTCTTAGACAATTATTTGTCTTCCCCATTCATAAAGTGGGGATAATGAAACTTATTTGCTAGGTTATTATGAAGTGTAAATGAGTTAATTCCCATTAGTTTTTCCAGACCCTTGATCCTGATTCAGTGTTGAAAGCTGGTGTAGAGGCCAGGGAGAAAGGGCATGAATAAAAGCTTTCTGTAACCAGAGACTTTAGCCCCAGATCATGATCCTTTGTTCTTTTTCTCTTCTCTCTTAATAATATTCCATACCATTTTCCTGTAAACTCTCCTGTAACATTAACTTGCCTGTTCTTCCTCTTAATTTCTGTTCTTTCTTTATATCATGGCATTCCCATTAGCTTTGTCTTTATGACTTTCTCTTATCTAAGGCAAGCAATAATCTAAGGTATTTTCTCTATTCCATCCCTCTCTGGGAAGAGCATTTTTCTCATACCCATGGGTGACCACAAAATTTCTGTGTAGGATGGCTTCAAGGCAGTAATTTTGTTGGAAAAGCATGCCTAAGGACATGTCTTGACTCTGCACTCACCGAACAGGTGCTGTGTTTTTGTTTGGTGTTGTTTTATTTGGGGTGTGTCAGGGAGAGAGGGTGTTCTCATTAGCTCATGCATGATACTAAACCCCTGTGCTAACTTCTCTTGTTCTTCCTGCAGATCTCTTGCCCAAACTCTCCACCCCACTCTGTGCTCCAACAGGGGCATCTCTATAGACTCCATTCAAGTTATGTTGTCCTGACGAGAGATCACAAGGTTGATCCAAAGAGAGGCAGAGCTATTGATCCTCTCCATCTCCAGGCCCCTCGATGGCTAGATAATGTTTTGGCAGTGGCTGTGTTCTCTAAGACTTCTTTCTAGCCACACTGGTCCTAAAGCTATAGCTCTAATCTAATTCTAGAGATGACAAATTTCAGTAATACTATTCCTTCCCCTCCCTTTTTCAGGACCAGGAGTAGTGACTTAAACAAATGAAATAATTTTTTAATACTTACATCCCTTAAAAATTGGAAGACCTGCATTGTTGCTCATCCCTGTGAGTTTTATTATTCCTTCACTTTTCCTGCACCTGTGTAAATAGTCCATTCATTAAAACTCTCTACTTAAAGCTACGGAGTATGCCATTTCTTTACTTTTTTTTTTTTTCTATTTCTTAGCATTTTTGTTCTTTATTATGTAAAGGCTCTTGAATTTCATTTCCAGGTTACAAATTATAGTTTTTAGAGTTGTACATTTTTTTCAATAATATTTTATTGTCAAATTGTTTTCCATACAACACCCAGTGCTCTTCCTCTTAAGTGCCATTTCTTTACTTTTAAGACTTTGGTATCCAGCTACCACATCCATCCTGGCAGTGGTGGCTCCCCCACGAAAAATATCACACTTGGTGTAACAAGTAGATTGTTAATAAGAAATTTTTACTTTAATTCAGTTGATCTAAATCCCAAATAACTTTAGTGATGCTTTTACTTTATTTTATTTTTTTTTTAATTCTTGAGAGACAGAGGGAGACAGTGTGAGCAGGGGAAGGTCAGAGAGAGAGGGAGATACAGAATCTGAAGGAGGCTCCAGGCTCTGAGCTAGCTGTCAGCACAGAGCCTGACACGGGGCTCGAACCCACTAACTGTGAGATCATGACCTGAGCCGAAGCCGGATGCTTAACCGACGGAGCCACCCAGGCACCCCTAGTGATGCTTTTAATATCACAACCACTAGCTCATCTGTTATTGTGCTATTATGCATTTCTAATATTCTTCCACTTTTCTTCCTTTTTTTTTTTAACTGCCTTCTTATTTAAGCCTGTAATCTGAAGGCAATATGGCTCAGTGGAAGGAGTAGGGACAATAAATCGGCAAGGTGAACAGGCTTGGAATCAGATGTTCAGCTATTATGAGTATATGAGCCCTATCATGAGTATAACATCCATAAATTCATGATAAAGAACAAATAAAATAATGCAAGTGAAGGAAATAGCACATTGTAGTGAATTGCTATTAGCCCCTCTATTTAATTAAAAAATATATATGTATATGTATATGTGTGTGTCTATGTGTGTGTGCATGTATATTGTTGACCTCAGAACAACATGAGTTTGAACTGTGTGGGTCCACTTATACTGCTTTTTTTAAATAAATACAACACAGTACTATTACTGTATCTTATGATTTTCTCATTAACCTTGTCTTTTCTCTGTCTTATTTTATTGTAAGAATACAGTATTTAATACATATAACAAAATATGTATTAATCCACTATGTTATCAGTAAGGCTTCTGGACAATGGAAGGCTATTAGTCAAGCTTTGGGGGAGTAAACACTGTGTGTGGATTCTCTATTGCACAGGGAATCAGCATCCCCAACCCCTATGGTGTTCTAGGGGCCACTGTATGTGTATGTATGTGTATGTATATAAGTGTGTGTGTGTGTGTGTGTGTGTGTGTGTGTGTAGTACATGGATAGTTTTCTTTTGACTGACCCTTCCTACAGACACTACTGCCTTTGGCCTAAAAATGTCCTGGGACTTTCATCCCTTCTTCATCAATGTATTAGCATGGTGTTTGGGTCCACCTGGAGTAAAAGGCCATACTCTCATCAGTTTCTTCTCCATCAGCTCTTGGCACTTGTCACAATTTTCTTCTTACCACTACATAAATGAATTAAATAATCACTCTTTGATGGCTCCACCACTTGGAAAAGTGAAGGTTTTCTGGCAAAGGGTCATCTCCATCAGGCCACTTTGAGTAATATTAGCTGTGCAACAGACTCCTAGAACAGACATTGCAATGACTTTTCAGTTAATGTCAGTTACTGTCTTCCAACTCATCACTTCTGACACTATTGGACAGTCAGTCAAGAATTATTCACTTTATCCCTTCCATGTGTGAATTTGTTTTCTCCCCAGGGTTGTGGTCTGAGATGACAAAGACCATTTTTGTAGAAATCCTCAAAACTCCCTTAGAACTCAGGAACCAGATCAGCAGGCCTCAGAGCAACTTCCCCTTCCAAGAGAGTTTTCACAATCTTGTTTTCCAGTTTTGCCTCCTTCTATAATAGTTTGGATCATGTTGTTACTCCTTTCCCTAATCTTTCATGTTCCTCAAACTGACCTATAAAGAACTCCTCCATTAGCCACAGTTGTTAATTCAGGATCATCTTTCCAAATCCCCTTTTTATTAATTAATCCTATTAGTGCCTTCTTTTTATTTTTTCCACACTCTGACATGCATATAGGTCATGACTTTATTTGACCTTGGTCTAATCTTTCCTTTATTTATCTTTTCACATGTCTCCTTAATTCCTCACATACAAATTCATTTATTCACATGCCTCCTTAATTCCTCACATACAAATTCATTTATTTGTTCTTCGAATAATATAGTTTCCA
>NC_043702.1:94367371-94376220 GCF_006229205.1 Suricata suricatta | reverse complement strand
AGGAGCGCTTAGGAACACAGGTGCAGGAAGTTACCCAAAAGAGGAAGAATGCATGGACCACAGAAATGTTCTGTGATGGATTTTTAGTGCTGTGGACATAAGTTAAGGGCATAGTTCAACCATCAGGCCTTTATTGTGCAACCAGTCAGCATGATAATGGGCTTTTGTCCAGACACACTGGGCTATGCAGGTGCAGGAATGAGGAAGGGAAGGGTTGGATGCTGCAGCGTGGTAGCATTTCTAGAAGAATGATGACATAAAAGAGGATTCAGAATTTGAATGTCAGAAAGGAAGTGATTATACTAGAGGACTGCAGGGTTGAAGTTGGGCCATAAGCAAGCAATAGATGTAGAACTGATGGATTTTAAGGTCTGTATCATTTAATGAACTACAGGTTTCCCTCACTACCCAGAAATTCACTTTACTTAACTTTACTTTCAAGAAAGATCTACATTAGTACCTTATTTCACTAACTGAAAGAAATCCCAACAGTTTTTTTGCCTTGTGAAACGGGTATTGCTTCTCACTTTATGCCATTACGGTTTACAAAAGATTTCATAGGAACACTCTGCTTTTGGATAGTGAGGGAAATCTGTATTAGAATAGGGGCACCAGGGGCGCCTGGGTGGCTCAGTTGGTTAAAGCCTCCAACTTCAGCTCAGGTCAGATTTAACGTTCGTGGGTTTGAGCCCTGCGTCAGGCTCTGTGCTGACAGCTAGCTCAGAGCCTGGAGCCTGCTTCTGGTTCTGTGTCTCCTTCTCTCTCTGCCCCTCCCCCTCTCATGCTCTGTCTCTCTCTGTATCAAAAATAAATAAAAACATTAAAAAAATTTTTTTAAAGAATAGGGGCACCTCAGATTAATCTGTTTCTTAGATAGTTTTGTCTTGCTTTGCTTTGTTATTCCTCCTCCCTGTTCTGTTATTTCCTGCTATATTTTAGCCCATACAAAATTTGAATTTTTCCTTTTAAAATTTCTATTTCTTCTGAAATATTGCTCTTCTGAAATATTGTTGGTTCTTTTTCTGTGTGTCCTGCGGAGCACTTTCTTCAATAATGGAAATATTCTATATCCACACTACCCAATAAAGTAGCCGGCTAGCCACTTGTGGGTAGTGTGACTAAGAAACTATAATTTTATCTAATTAGAATTAACTTATATTTAACTAAGCTCAAGTGGCTAGTGCCTTATCTGTTAGATCTACAGTAAGCCAGTGAGAAATCTTATATCATTTAGTGATATGAATGTCATTGGCACTAAAATCATTTTTCTGATCTCCTTTTCACTTCTTTCCTCTAAAGGTAATTCTCTTGCATCTGCCTCCCTTTTCACATACAATTATTCCCAAACATTATGGAACGTTAACTCTATACTAGTAACAGTGAGAAGTATTAGTGACACAGACAACAATGGATGCCTGTCTTAAAGTAAGGAGGACGTCAATGAAGAAAGCAATGGCAATAGTACAATGTGACTTGTAGTACAACCAGTGCAAGTATAAAGAGAGGTAGGAGACCAGAGGCAAATGGGCAAAAAAAAAAAAAAAAAATCTTCAGCATATTGCCAGCTGAGGCTGGAATCCTAGCTTTGTCACTTCTTTAATGAGTAACCCACCTCTCAGGATAGTTACAGAAATTTTAAAATTTGGCATGTGCATAAAGTACTTGGCACAATGCCTGCCTTTCTGCCTTTAAACAGAACTGACTCTCCCTTGGGGAAAATGCACAATTTTTTTTTATTACATAAATTTATATATATATATATATATATATGTTTTTTATTTATTTTTGAGAGACAGAGAGAGACAGCGTGAGCAGGGAAGGGTCAGAGAGACAAGGAGGCACAGAATCTGAAGACATGCCCCAGGCCCTGAGCTAGCTGTCAGCACAGAGTCCGACGCGGGGCTCGAACCCACGAACCGCGAGATCATGACCTGAGCCAAAGCCAGACGCTTAACGGACTGAGCCACCCAGATGCCCCTATCTATCTATATTTTTTTAAATAAAAAATTGTTCTGTCCTTGTTGTCCATTCTTAGGATCATGTGAGCGCACTCGATATTCAGTTGATTTCTTGAGCCACATGCCCAGCATAATTAGATTGTTCTTGTGTCCAGTGTAATCTGTACCTGAAATGGAGCTTCTACTTTTTTTTAGATCACATTATGTTGCATAGTTATCACCCAGTCCATTTTTTTTCTTGAACACTTACTGATCCACAGGATTTTCTAACAATATTTTGTGTCTTTTGTTCAGAACAATTATAAAATATTAGAAACTTAGAAATATAAGCATAGTCACATTCATGCCAGAAAGTCATCAAACTTCTGCTCAAATACCATGAGGGACAGAGAACTCACTACCTACCAAAGCAATTCAATATTAGAACTTTCATCAATACAAAGTTCATTTTTCTTTTCCTTTATTTATTTTGAGAGAGAGAAACCCAAGCAGGCTCCATGCTGTCAGCACAGAGCCCAATGTAGGACTCAAACTCACAAACCGTGAGGTCATTACCTGAGCCAAAATCAAGAGTCAGATGCTTAACTACTGAGCCACACAGGCCCTTAAAGTTTGTTTTTCTCGGGGTGCCTGGGTGGTGGTTCAGTCGGTTAAGCTTCCAACTTCAGCTCAGGTCATGATCTCACGTTCGTGGGTTCAAGCCCTATGTTGGACTCTGTGCTGACAGCTCAGAGCCTGGAGCCTGCTTCCGATTCTGTGTCTCCCTCTCTCTGCCCCTCCCCGCTCATGCTCTGTCTCTCTCTGTATCAAAAATAAATAAAACATTAAAAAAAAAAGACAGTTTGTTTTTCTGTAGTGATGTAATCTACCAGTCTTGGTTCCCTCCATCAGTTCTGTGTGCTCCACCTCTACAGTGTAGCATAATATTAGTGAGGGAAATGGGGTGAGGTTTCACCTAAGGCTGAAATAACACGTTATCCAAAAGCTTTCTTAACTAAGCAGTATCCATCTAGGGGTCACCTTTACATGGATGTAAGTATTGTCTACTACATGAGTCCTGATGAAAAGTGTCAGAAACACTCGTCTACAATAAAATGGAACAAATTTAGTTTGTATCCAAATTTAGTTTGTTCCCTTCTGTGACAGCCTTGCATATATTTTCTATATCCCACCTTTCAGGAATCTTTCCTTTTCCAGTCTAAGTATTTCTAATATCTTCATCTATTCTTCATAGCATGATGTCAAGTTTCTTCATCATTCTGCCTCCTGTGTGCCTACTGCCAAGGTCGCTCACTAAAGTGTTTTGTGTTGGATTATTTTGAGTTATATCCAAACATCTAGTTAGATGGTTCAACACCTAGAAGTATGCTGGTTGGATTTAGGGGTCTCCTTGTGATACTGACATTGGAGAACCTTTCTCTCTTAGCTCCTTTGAGTAAGCAATAATACTCAAGCTACACCTTTAGGTATCCTGGCTTCAGTCCACACATTTTGCTTTCCAGTGTGTGATAAAGAAAGGGTTTATTTGCACCTAGAAAGTCTTTGGTGACAAACTCAGTCTCTCACTAGTATTTTAAATAGGTTTCATAATCCTGTTTTCAAACTCAGCATCTGGCTTTGATGAGGACACAAAGGGATGGGGGAGAGGGATGGTTGAAAGTAAAGCAGAGAAGGAGACAAACCTGCTATCCCCAATTGGACTTTCTTGGTGTATTCACCTTATTTGACAAAAGAAATACGAAAACCGGTTTTCCTCTTTCGATTTGCTTCAGTTCAAATAGGTCATTATTCTTGCCTTTTACGTGGTGGATAATCAACAAGTAGATAATTTATAGATCATTGATATATAAATAATTGATAGATAATAAATAGTTGCTTGATAGGTATAAGTGTGTAGTGTGTTATTTATACTATTTTATACTCTTGTTTCATTTTGCATTTTGTTTTGCACTTTATTTAACTTCTTTGTTTTGCCACCCACTTTCTCCTTCACATTAAACAGCTTAAAAATGGCCAGCATGTTCCAGGGGAGCACTAATGCACAGACCGATGCAAAATGTGTCTTCCTGGGGGACAATGATAACTTGATAGGTCCTGATTGTGGGCAAGGTCAAAAGAGATGTGAGGCAATTTGCATTCCAGCAAATATTAGTCTGTCATGTCCTTGCTGTTGTCTTAAAAATAGCTTCCATATATCGGGACATATTTTAGAGCTAAGTTAAAAGCACATTTGCTTGTTCAGAGCAACTCTTATGGGGCTGAAAATGCTGAGGCTGTGGAAAGCAAAGTGGGGAGTATTTATTTGTAACCTACAGTTACTCCAGAATTCCCCCAGGGAATGACTTTGCAGAAATTTAAGGCCAAGTGCAGAGCTAATAGAAAAATGGGTGTCTTTTTCCATTCTCACAGGATTTTTCTTATACCTCCTCCTCCACCTCCTCCCCCCAATAACAAGGAGAGAAGAAGATGAATTAGCAACTACAATCCACACTTTCATCTTCAATAAATCTAAGAGACTCTCAGTCAGTGGTAAAAGTACATCTAAACCAGGCTTCTGTGCCTCAATTACTCTATTCCCACATATCTTTTCCTCCTTGGGGGGACTCCTCAGATCAAGACTATCAACACATAATATGAGAAAATACAGTTGAACTCCACATAAAAAAACAACTTAGTTATTCTTATGTTTTTGTGTGCACTTTTAAGAAATATATATGTATATATAATACCTTCTACTTCTCTTATCCTATTTATTATAAAACCACATAAGTTATATCTTCACATTAAGACCATTTTTTATGCATCAAATGACAATAAATATGCCTGTGACAAAGCAAGAAAAAGGCTTGGGTAGAGGGAAAGACAAAGACTCAGTGATATATAAATAAATACATAAGAACAGAAAGGATGCAAAAGGCAAAAGAAAGTAAAGATGAAGATGGACAAAGAGACAGATAGACACGCACACAGCAGGGGTCAGTGATGCACTCCATCTCACTTCCAAGAGTGTTGGACTCAAAACTCAGTATGATCATAAGAGAAAGTTGTCCAAGGAGACGGTGGCAGAGCTGAAACAAGAACCTAGGTTTCCAGACCACCTGCCCAGAGTTCTTTCTACCATGTTCAACCCCAATTAAGGAATAATCAATGGCCTAAATAATGTTTGCCAACTTTCTTTCAACTTTATTCCATGGTACAAAGGAATAAAAATTAATTTGCTCAATACCTAAGTGTAAAATACTGTGTCTCCTAAATGTAATGTTGTATTCTGGATTCGATCCTGGAACAGAAAAAGGATGTTAATAAAACTGGTGGAATCTGACTAAAGCTACTTTCTTAGTTTTGACAAATGTACCATGGTAATGTAAGTTAACGAGGGGTACTGAGTGAGGACTATATAGGAACTCCAAGCACTCTTTGCAACTCTTCTGTTCATCTAAAATTATTCTTACATAAAACATTTTAAAAGTATGTTTTTCCATTTCCTCCAATAATGCCAAATTGCTTTAAATAAAGCCTTGTGCTGTGTAGTATAAAGCCTTGTCACAGCCATTCAGCTACAGGACCATTGAGCTCACCTGCCCACCACTTTGCCTAAAATACTCTTCCTCCAGTCCCAAGACGGCTTGCCCCATCTTTGCCCTAGGGACTTTCTGCCCACATCACCTTCTCAGTGAATCATCTCCCCATTGTTGTATCTAAAACAAAAAGGAAGGAAAGAAAAGGAGGGAGTGAGAGAAAGCAAGGAAGGAAAGGAAGGAGAATAAAAGGGAGAAAGGAAAAAAGAAGGGAGGAAGAGAAGGAATGTAGGAAGGAAGGAAAATCCCCACTCTTGAGAACGGTGACAAAACCTGTGAAACTATCTTTATCCCTGCTTTTTCTGTCTTATTAGTCCTCATTACTATGAAACACATGATACAATAATTTGTCTCACATGTTGTCTATCTTCATCATCATAAAGGCTAGTATATTTTATTTTTGTCCATTTTGTTCATTGTTAAATCCCTAGCAACCAGAATAGTGCCTGGTATATAGAAATCACTTCAAAAATATTTGTTAAGGGGTGACTGATTGGCTCAATTGGTTAAGCATCCAACTGAAATTCAGCTCAGGTCATGATCTCATAGTTCGTGAGTTTGAGCCCCACAATGGTCTTTATGCTGACAGCACAGAGTCTGCTTGGGACTGACTGACTCTCTCTCTGTCTCTTTCTCTCTGTCTCTGTTTCTCTCCCCTGTTCATGCTGCTCTAAAAATAAATAAATAAGCATTTAAAAAATATTTGTTGAATGAATGAATGATTGTAATCACCCTGAAAATTGAATGAGCCATGTGTACCCAGCACAGTGCCTGACCCACTTTAAATATAAGGAATCCTATGGTACAAGAAAATTAAGTTATATATCAAGAAGTCACATAGCTTAGAAATGGCAGGTCTAAAATTAGGAGGCAGGCCTCCTGATGCGTGGGTCAGGTATTTTACATATCACATTCCACCATGTCAAGCTCCATACCCAAGAAAGGTATGCGTCATTCCATTTGCCTCACCCTAATTTTTATGGCTGCTTTCACTCCTCTAAGAGAGGCATGGCTGATCTCACTAAATTATCTAAGTACACAAGAGAAATGTGTTTATATTGTTGGTTTCCTAATGGCTGTTGGTGCGCTAAACTTAACTGAAATGCATTTCAAGAAGCCCAATCCAAAGACAGTGCCTTGTCACCATGACTCAATAAGAAGACTTTAAATACGGGGGACAAAACAAGAGAATAGATCAAACAGGCAGTGTGTTAAAACAGAGCTATTATTCCATTGCTTCCTGCTTATTCAATTCAATCTAAGTGAACAAGTATTTACTGAGGATATATTTCATGCCCTATACTATAGTAGGCATTTTGAGGATAACAAGAGAGACCAGTGGATGCAACACAAAAAAGAACGCAAGACCTAGGGGCACCTGGGTGCCTCAGTCAGTTAAGCACCCAACTTTTGATTTTGGCTCAGGTCATGATCTCTTGGTTTGTGAGACTGAACCCCCACATCAGGCTCTATACTGAGAGTGGTGAACCTGCTGGGGATTCTCTCTCTCCCACTTCTCTTTGTTCGCCTTCTCTGCTTGTGCTTTCCCTGTCTCTGTTTCTCTCTTAAAATAAGTAAACAAACATGGAAAACACAAGACCCAGCATTATAGCTTGGTCCACTATGGTAAGAAAGGCAGTGACAGAGTCACGGTCTTGGCAGATCAAGAATCCAGCCAGGAGCACCGAAACAAACAAGCCCCTGCTATCTGAGATGAGGCCCCGCCGAGCTGAGAGGAGGTTGACATGTGAGATGCACTGGGAATATCATTCATGGGAAGCACTTTGGACCCATGGCAATGTTCCTTGAAGGCAGCAAGAGCACCTTACGTCCACATCACTCTAAGTGAATGAAACTGAATGAAATTATTAATGGGTGAAAGAAGCGAAAAATTATCCTGTGAGTGAAAATCTTTAAGTCTCTCTCTTCTTCCTTGGGATTGAAAACCACTAAAACAGTTCACCAGAGACTGAAAGCAGTAAAATATTTGTACAAGTTTTTCACAGGGTGGAACAGAAATTTCCTAAGAAATTCCTTCTTCCTCCTTACTTTGCCTTTTCTCCTTTTTTCCACCATCCATGTGCTTCATTTACCCACTTCATTTCTCCCCTTTTTTCTGCCTTCCTCCTGCTTACTGTGTACAAGGCTCTGTGTTGGTGTCAAGGGAGAACCCAGGATATTGAAAGCAAAATCCATGTCCTCAATTACTGATTCATTCATTTAAAACTTGTATGAGGGCGTGCACTATGCCAAGTACTTTACGTCATATAACATACAGTTTTTATATAAACACTAGTCATTAGTGAGGAATGATATAGTATAAGGGGGAAGAGTAGGCACTTTCCTATCCGATCACACTAGGCATGAATCCCATCCTGTGACTGTCTCCATGACCTTGGAGAACACTTAACCTCTCTGGGTGCAACTTTCCTCATCAGCTAAATAAAGAGAATATATTTACCTTCTTGCTGTTGTGAGAATTAAAAAAAATATATATATATATGTATATATATATATATATGTATATATATGTATATATATATATATATATATATATATATATATACACACAATATATAATGTGGCCTAGTATAGTCTAGAGAAAGGGCCCAAAGTGTAGTGCCTGTTGACAGATTCAAACCAGAAAATTTACACTTTTAGCTAGGAAGATAAGATGTAAAAAGTGTTAATAAAGTAACACTTTGCTATCACTTTAAAACTATGTGTTAAACTTAACACAAAGCACCTCACTTAACCCTCACAGGAGGCAAAAATGGATCCATTTTATACATTCGGAAACACTGTGGGACAAGTAGATTACCTGGTCGTAGGAGAACTTAGTGGCAAATTCAGGTCTCATATTTCTTTTTTTTTTTTTTTAATAGTTTATTGTCAAATTGGTTTCCATACAACACCCAGTGCTCTGCCCCACAAGTGCCCTCCTCCATCACCACCACCTCTTTTCCCCCCTCCCCCTTCCCCTTCAACCCTCAGTTCATTTTCAGCATTCAATAGTCTCTCAGGTTTTGTGTCCCTCTCTCTCCCCAACTCGATTTCCCTCTTTCCCTCCCCCTGGTCCTCCATTAGGTTTCTCCTTTCTCCTGTTAGACCTATGAGTGCAAACATATGGTATCTGTCCTTCTCCACCTGACTTATTTCACTTAGCATGACACCCTCGAGGTCCATCCACTTTCCTACAAATGGCCATACTTCATTCTTTCTCATTGCCATGTAGTACTCCATTGTGTATATATACCACATCTTCTTGATCCACTCATCAGGTGATGGACATTTAGGCGCTTTCCATGTTTTG
>NC_043702.1:94303213-94367271 GCF_006229205.1 Suricata suricatta | reverse complement strand
TCTCTCTCTCTCTCTCTCTCTCTCTCTCTCTCTCTCTCTCTCTTTCTGTCCCTCCCACACTTGTGCTGTCTCTGTCTTAAAATAAATGAATAAACTTAAAAAAAATAATATAGCAAAGAAGAGGCTTACAAGCAGAGGGCAGACAGGAGGTATGATGTCAGAGGGGCACCAGGGAAAGTGAAGAGAGTCCCCAGATACATTTCATTCCTTCACTTTGTTTCCCTGACTTCTGTGCTGGCTAATGTTCAGACTCACTCATTTAGATTCTAGTCTTCTGAAGTGTGCCACCAAGCAAACTTAAGAAAACATTAGTAAATAAATGAAGTCAGTGCTCTATGACGAGGAAAAAACAAAGTAAAACTTAGGGTTGCTCCTCTTCTTAATCATTTTGGTGCCATTTTGCTAAGGTGCATGCGAAGTAGCAGAGATCTATATAATGTGTTGGTAGTTGCTGATTTCTCTAATTATAGTTCTAAGAATTAAATAATTTAAACATTTATTCAGTTTTGAGAGACAGAGTGTGAGTGCAGGAGGGGTAGAGAGAGAGGAAGACACAGAATCTGAAGCAGGGTCCAGACTCCAAGCTGTCAGCACAGAGCCCTATGCAGGCTTGAACTCAAGAACCGTGAGATCATGACCTGAGTGGAAATCAGATGCTTAACACGCTGAGTCACCCAGATGCTCTAGTCCCTCTAATTATTGTTTTCCAATAATAAAGAGTGGTAGATCTTTCAGTTCAATTTCTAGAAATCTGGATAAAGTCAAAGCATATTCATTCTTCAGTCCATCATTTTTGGAAGTCTAAATTTACCCTTCACAGTGGAGTGCATCTGTTAATTTATATTTAATATTTAATTGAAAGCTTTCTGTATTCTTAATGTGCAAACATTTGAATTTGAATGAGAAACAGTAATATTAATTGTGGTGTGGCACTTTCATTTTTAATGAGACCTGTAAATGTTATTGCATATTTCTGGGAATTCAACTAAAAATTTTTGAATATAATTAAGCGCCCATAGAAAATTTAAAAGTCTTATAAAAATACAGCAGGGAAATAAAGAATTCCAAAAATACCAAATTTTCCTTTGTAACACTTTTTCCTTAATATTAAATCAACTCAATTTGAAAAGGTTACATATACTTAAGCACATGATGCCATATAATAAATCAAGATAAATGGAAAACATATAATTTCTTTTTACAGAGTGTGATTTCAATACTTAATTCATCATCCACCCTTTTGACAGAGAGCTTCAGTATGAATCTTAGCTCCAATACACAATGAACAAT
Source organism: Suricata suricatta (assembly GCF_006229205.1). Classification (NCBI taxonomy): domain Eukaryota; kingdom Metazoa; phylum Chordata; class Mammalia; order Carnivora; family Herpestidae; genus Suricata; species Suricata suricatta. The sequence continues at coordinate 94,365,981 of NC_043702.1, read as the reverse complement.
CTCCAGCTATTTATTACAATGTTGTGTCATTTGTCACTTTTATGGAATTCAGTGTATTTTTCAGGCTGTAAAATGGGCTAGAGTGATTCAGAAATGATCTATGCCATCATTATTCCTCATTTCTAGTGCTTGAATTGCATCTACTCTCCCCAATAGACTTGATTTATTAGGTGAATAAATAACAATATGCTTCAATAATGTATATCTATTGAGACTTCATTAGCTGCCCAGGAGATGCTATCCTGATTTTAAATAATTGAAACACACATGTGATGGAATCCAACGGACTCGAGATGGTTGGGTATAAATATTTACTAAAACAGAGTGGTTGCAGGAAGATGCTTTTGGAATAGATGGGATTTGAAAGGAAACATTCGAGAGATAGTAAACGTTCTTCATGAAAGTACAGAAATTTAGAGGCTGCTTCTTTCAATACAGGAAAGGCAAGTTAAAGTGAGAGGTGAGATTAATTTATTTTCTCTAAATCCCAGACTGTCCTCTGACTTTAAGCTGACTCTCTCTTAACCACGCACCTGTAATGATAGTCAAATCCACCAATGACTAAATTTCCAAGCCAACCCAGAGTGCCTCAGAGTACCATAAACTAGGACCCAAGGAGTGGACTATACTTCTTTTCTCAAAGCTAAAACTTGATCGTCTGCTAGTAGAGATTACTCACTTACTAGGTTAAATGAGCTTTGTGCTCTTAATTAAACAACTTTCAACTCTCCACCTGTAATGTACATGTGATGAAATAAGTTTAAGTCTGTAGGCAAAAACTCTTCATTCAATGTTGTCTCAGAAATTTCTAGAGTGGTTTATCTCAGAGGACATTTATAATAGGTGGAGCTTTGATCATTTATAAAGACAAACTGAGTACAATTTCTAACTTTCCCTCAGCTGGCATATTTTGGCTGAAAATACATTTTGGGAAGGAGAATATTTATTTCTCCTCTAAAATAGACTTAGAAGCTCCTTCCTTCTAATTAGAAAAAAAAAACTGTCTTGCAAGTGATGAATAGATGCTAAAGGAAGATATTTCTTTCTTCTCTAAAAGCAAACTGGAAAGCTCCTTTTCTCTAATTGGGAGTGAGGAGGAGTCGTCTGAAAAGTGAGGGATGGCTGCTAAAGGAATGACATCTACAGCAAAGAGGTGGGTGTTATGTGTGCATGTGTTTCACTTTGGGGAGAAGACATACACCCTTCCTCTATTTAAAAAAGGAAAAGCAAACAAACCAAACCAAATTCTCCTCCTCATTGTTCTAACGGCATAAGGGCAGCAAGATAGCTAAGATTTCCTGCAGACAACTGAATCTAGAAGCTAATCAGAGAGGTCTGGAATGTGGCTGGGGACTGGGTAGGGAGGCAGAGTCCATGGGGCTGGTAAGAAACTACTTGAGACCCAGAAGAGCAGACAGAGCTGGGCTAGGCAGGTGGGGAAACTCCAAGGCAGGAGAAAGGTGGTACCTCAGATCAGAGCTTCCTTGGGATTCCCTGCTGGAAAGCTATGAGACCACAGGTGTTCAGAAGGGAAGGGTGGGGCTGTTGGTGATGGTACCATGACCTCAAGCGTGAGGATCCTCACCAAAGAGTCTGTGAGGATAAATGTGATTAATCAAACACCTCCTAATACTAAACCATTTATTTGAGGCACCATAGAAGACCTGCGTTAGCTATACTCTTATTCTTTTAGAAGCCTTGGGAAATTTCTGTATTCATTAGTTACCTTGTCTCAGTAACCCAGTAAAATACACCGCACTCAGTAATGCTTTGCTATCCAAAGAATGAGGCGTGTTTGAGAGAGCTGGAGGAGAGAAATAGAATACATGAGAGATCACATGAGCATCATCACAGGGAGTGTTGCCCCATCCTTCCCCATAAATGGGTCCCATGCCTTCTCATTCTGGGCCGGTATTAAGCCTATGAACATAGACAGTGTATGCCCCTCCAGCAGTCAAGGTCTTCCTATCTGACACTAGCCTAAATCTACAACTTCCCCCTCAAAACCTTTGGTTTCTGTTGCCTTGATACCTTAGGTCCTGCTAACGAGGTCCTGGGCACATGCTATCCTGGAAACCTTGAATAATATGAACCCTAGCCTAATTCTGCCTTAGATAGATCACTTAGACTTAAGAACCTATCTCCACTTGTGATTTGGTCTGTTGCCTCTGAGAATATTTTTGTGTCTGTACCTCCATACCCAAGCTTTTTTTTCTTGAGTTCCCTATATTCAATTGCTACCTGAATGGTCTCAACATGGATATAGAAATACTTAGCGCCAGTTATTTTCAGCTCACTATATACCAATAATTATGTTAAATGATTAATAGGTATATTATTTATAATCTTCACAGCAGTCATATGAGGTAGATCACAATCTATTTGAGAAAAATCTATTCAATGCCTATGTAGCACAAAGCACTGTGTTAGTTACTAGAGTACAAGTATAAAAACATTAAGTCCTTGCCCTCATGGAACTCACATTTTCATAGAATTATTAATCTTATTTTATTAATGAGGAACTAAAGCTCAGAGGGATTGATGGGTCAACCAATAGTCCCAAACTTAGTAAATGGAACAGTTATGATGTGTTCTCATGTTCTTTACACCATACTGCACTGACAAATATGTATTACATTCTTCTAGATCAGGTGTTGGCAAATATTTCTGTAAAAGGGCATAAACATTTCACGTACTAAGGGCCAACACAGTCTATCATAGCTGTCCAACTCTGCCATTGGAGTAGGAAAACAGTCACAGACAAACAATATATAAGTGAACACACAAGTCTGTGTTTTCATAAAGCTTTACCAATAGCTGGAGGAGCCATAGCCCACTGACACATGTTCTAGATAATTCCTTTGAATCCAAAGTTTGTACTTTTTCTGTTAAATTTACTATATCCTCTAATGATATATGTGAAACCTTGAATTCGTCTGTACATGCTCCTTAGACTTCACCATCCCCTTCTTCCTCCCAACTTCCACACTATATTCTGTGTTCACCAACAATGCTTTTTCATGTCAATCACAATACTGATTGGATGATTTTAAAGTCAATTGCATAGTATTCTAAATCGCTGGGACCAAAATTTATACTAAAAAAAAAAACCTGTGATAATAGAATCAAATAAGGTTAGCATTAAAAAAGAACTTAAAGGAAAACATCCTATAGCATTTATATATGGCACATGAATTAAGTACAGGCTTGGAGGGGACAAGGATATCACAGAAAGACATAGCACGGTTACTATTTACTCCTTCCTTCTTTCCTTCATGTCTTCCTTCCTCCCTTCCTTCCTTCCACTTTTTCTTTCTCTTTATAATCCAGGACAATATCTGTGATTTTACAGGAACAGAAGTCTCTTCTCCAACAAACTGGGGGGAGTTATATCCCACTTGCAAAGCCCTATCCCTTCTCATTACCAACTCCAATTACTGATTGTCTTCCACCAACCTCTGGTCTACTTCCTCACAAACCATGCATATTAGTAAAATAATCCCACTGTCTACAACTCCCCTTCTTGACATGCCACCAAAGTCAGTTGGGGAATTTTCCTAATAGGGAGCAGGGGATGAAGAGAGCTAGAGTAGGTTTGATGTGAGGAACTAAGTATATATTTCTTCTTCCTTCTGTGACAAATTACCACACACTTAGTTGCTTACAGTAACACAAATTTATTATCTCACAGTTCTGGAGGTCAGAAGTCCAAAATGGATTCTACTGGGCCAACATCAAAGTGTTGATAAATTATTTTCTTGTGGAAACTTTTAAGGGAAAATTCATTCCCTTGCCTTTTCCAACTTCCAGAGGCTCCCACATTCCCCAGACTATAGCTCCCAACCAGCAACTGGTTCTGGAGCATCACTCCTTGCCTCCAAGATGCTTATAGCATGGGAGGAAAGGGTGTTCAAAAGTCAGCAGAAAATTATCTGAAATATATCTTTGAGTATATTATATTCTCCACAGAACTCATATTTGCCATTTTGCTTAACAAATATTTATTGAGCATCAACTTGTGTCTGGCGTTGTGCTGGGCACTTGGCATAGAGCGCGAAAGATAAAAATTCCTATCTTGAATGAGTTTGTAATCTGATGGAGGGGATAGAAAAAAAAATAAGGAAGTAAAAATGTTGTAACAAGTTTATGAATGAAATCAAAGTGACATAAACGGATTGCTTTAAATTACTTGTTCAGAGACAAACTCTCTGAGCAGAGGCATTTAAATTGATGCCAGCAAATGAGAAAACACCAACAATCCATAGGGCTTGGTTGGGGAAGAGCATTTGAGTAGAAGAAGCAGAAAGTGCAAAGTCACTGAGGCCAAATAAAAGCTTTATGTGTCTGAAGCCTGAAAGGGGGTACACTCACCTGGAAGAAGTCTAGGGCAGAGGTAGTGTAAAGTTTTAAAATTAATTTTGGTTAACTTAAAGTGAATCTAGACCTCCTAGCCAATCACAAGGTGGACTGAGGATATATGATTTACATCGGCTACCAAACTTGGAGGTTAACAAACACTATATGGAAGAGTTCACTGTTCTTTGAACTTTTCATGGTCAGCAAGTGGTTCCCAAACATTTTGTGACCATGTTCATGATTTGTTAATTTGCTAACTGGAGTACGGAAGAAATTGCTAAGAGAGGCTCTGCACCTGTAATAAGATCAGGTGCTGAGGGATGGGCAGAGAAAGAAGAATGGACATTTGGAAAGAGAACTCAAGACTGTAATCAAGGTCAAAACATGACCCATGAGAAGAGCTCTGTGAGATTTGGCTTGAAGATGAAGCTCCAGTTAGGAGACTGTCATGATTTTGGTCTGAAGGAGTCCCAAATAGATCAACCACATAACAATTACCCACACTCTTTCCTTTCAGTTTTTTCAGACAATGTAGGACAAACCCTCTAGAAACAAGGCACAGTATACTTGCATGACAATGAGTTTCCTCTGTATAATTGTATATTTGTACTCATAGAAGGCTGACTGCAAGTTCTCTATCTCTAACTCCCTAGAGGGACAGGTATATGAAGTGAATACTCATTGTTCATAACTGAATATACCAACCTGGATTCTGCTTGATGACTTGTTAAATAGGAGAAGAGATAAGAATCTGGCACTCTGGATCTTCAGCCTCTTAGAATAATTTTTATGGAGAGATGTCTCTGTTAAATTAACATCCACTCCTCTTTCAGGTCCCAAGTCACAATTAGGACACTTTATTAAATGCTTTGCTTTGAATATGTGTCTGCCTACCTTCTATTCTACAAGGCTGAAGAGAAACAGCTGTCAGGAAAGCCAGCTTTCCCTTGGGGGGCAGCCATCTTGCTCAATACCGCTGAGGAGAAGATAAGCCAGGAAAACTAAGCCCATCAACATTGTGAAGGAAGCTTCCCCACTCTTCTTGCTAAAGAAATTGTGTTGCCGACTAACATAGGGACCAGCGAGAGAGAGAGAGAGAGAGAGAGAGAGAGAGAGAGAGAGAGAGAGAATTCTCAGAATTCAGCCACTTTTGTTCACCATTACATATCCCTCAGAGTCTATTTTAATTCTAGACCCTGAGTATAGATCCAATAAATAGCTCTTCTACTTCTCAGCAAAATTCTTTTTTAAAAAAGTGAAAAAAAACCTTTATATACCATCTGTTGACACCCTCTTATTTCCATTTTTCTTCCTCAACTCACTCCAGTTGGTTTTTGTCCTCCTCACAGACTCTCTAGCATCGCCAATAACCTTAAGTGTGCTCACAAAAAATGCTTAATTCTCTGTCCTCTTAACCTGACTTCTCAGCATCATTTAACAGATCTAGAATGTCACTATATGACATTTTTTCAGTCTTCCTCCTATCTCAAAACCCACTCCTTCTCACTGTTCTTTGCTTGGACTCATCGATTTAACCTCCAGATCCTAAAATGTCTCAGAACTCAGTCCTCAAATCCTTTATCTTCTCTATTTATGCACTTTCTTTAGCTGGGCTCATCTTTTCCCTGGTATTAAGTACTGTCATGACACCAATGACTCCCAGATGCCAACCCTGCTACCTGAGACTCTAGTCTTCTCTATGTCCTTCACGCCTTCACCTGTACATTTTACAAGTCAAGCACTGAAAGGTTGATAACACTGAACTATTTGCCTATTGCTGCTAACTTTGCTCCTCACCACAGAAATTCTCCCTCTCAGAAAATGGCAACAATATCTACTCAACTCTTTAGGCAAAAACCTAGGCAATAGCTTTAATTTCTTTCTTTACTTCCCAGACTGTGAGGCTGTCAGGTGATATGTAACCATTATACATAGATTATAAATAGACACATAGCTTTACATCACGTATCTATTTCTCACCATTTATTTGCCAAACCCTAGTCTAAGCCACCCTCCCTCCCCTAGACCTCAGCAGCAGCCTCTTAAATGAACTTAACTCCCTTCTTGCCTTAAGTAGATGCAACAGCGGCCAAAGAGAATTTCCTAAAACCTGAGTCAGATCTCACCACTACCCTTTTCCCTCGTCAAAGTTGTCCATCTCTTCCTCTGTAATTGACCCAGTTTTTTCTCCAAAACTTCATATTCCATCAATGCTTCCCTGTGATACAATCACACAGGACAGCTCTTGTGCCTTGAAGATAATATCCTGTGTCAGAGACTTGTGCTTTGACCCTTTTTCCTTGGGATACACTGTTCCCAAATCCTTAGGTGGCTCTGCTTTCTTAGCACTGAAGTTACAATTGTGCTTTTTCACAACATTTACTGTATAAAAAAACAATAATTATAATGGACATGTATAGATCAGTTATATAAATCATTAAACATTTATATACCTATTGGGTAATAATTATACTTTGAATTTATTTTTTTCTTTGTCTCCTCTTGGTAGGAGAAGTTTCTCTGAATGTGAGGTCATTTAATTTATTTGCTGATAAATCCTTTCATCATACATAAGGGCCTGGAGCATAGAAAGTATTTAATAATCTGTGTTGAATGAATAAACTCAAATAGTCTACCCCTCAAAGATCAAAAGCAACACAGATATTCATTATCTATAGCATATCCTTCAGGGTATTCACCAATATATCTGAAATTGTCTATTTATTTTTTCCTAGTTGCCTGTCTATTTGTTTCCTGTCCTCCCCGCCCCAATATAATTAAAGTCCCTTGTAGGCAGGGATTTTTGGTTGTCTTGTTCATTGCTGAGTAGTAGCTACTCAGTGGACACTTTCAGTCAGACCAATCTTGATTCTGACATGACCAAGGGAGGCTGACATGTCCAGGGAGAGTCACTCTGGAGAGCCCAGGGCGGTTTCTCTGCACATAGAAACACACTGCCATTATATTTTAGCTGTATATACCATACTGTGTTCTAGATTAAGTAGAAAATTATGTAAGAGTTTCTGTTCTGCACCTGGGCCAATCCCAGGAAATATTCACAATGACTAAACTTTTCATTGGTACTTATGCTTCCATTTTTCAGCATCTTTTCAGCCCTCATGGCCAAGTCCATCATGTTTTTTGACTTCCTGGCTAGGGGCAGTGGTCCAGGGATACCAGTTGTGCTCCTTGTACCTCATCCCTCTCTTTTTAATCCTCACTTCTTTGAGCCCTTTTTCCTACCTGTAGTTCTTTCCTCTGAGAGTGACAGAAAAGAGATAAATTAGAAATTTATCAGAGCAAAATTACATGAATGTTCCAGTATCTAAGGGGGCATGGGATGCCCAAACTATAAGGTAGATTTTAAATCTTCAAAGAGCCATGGTGTTTGTGTTGGGGGGTATTAAAGCCATGATGTGGACAAGAATGGAGGTGACTTGAGGACATGTCATTATATTACTTATTTGAAGAAAGGTACTATATTAGAGGTGGTCCCTGTTCCCACCAGGTCAGATCCACCATGAAGTAGCCAAAAGGACGGGGCAGCACTGGGAGCCTCATTTTGATCCTTCATGTCAACTTTTGCTCTCTTTTTCCTCTCACATAGATTATTTGTTTAAGATAGTATTTGGTCTCCTCCACATGGGGCTATGATAGCATCTTAGCTATCTGACTCCATGAATGAGAAGCCAAGCACAGAAAAGGGGCAAACATACCCAAAATGATTCACCCTTGGTGGTGAGCCACATCAGAAGCCAGTTCCCCTTGTAGCTCAGACTTCAGCTCTTAGCACCCCTTTCACTGAGGCAAGGACTGGCACCTTCTGTTAAAGCTACAATGGACGTTGTTATCATTTTAAGGAAAAGTTCTCTGAGGTTCCTAATATCAGGATGGTTACTAGGAATTGAAGTGGGTCAGAGAGGAAAGAATGGGATGAGGATAAAAGAAACAGGGGTATTGACACAGTTGATCCCAATTCATGATCTATCAAATTATTTAAGTGATCCTTATCAACTATGGATTCACAAACATCAACCCTCCTGTAAGAATTTTTTTCTTGGTCATATTCATCCAAAATGATATTACATTTCCATTTCATGTTCTTCCTAGTACAATAGAAATCATCTGATTTCCCTCTTTTCTTGTTATTATCAGCCTTGTTTATTAGAAAGCCAACTTCATGAGGATGGGATCGTATATATTCTATTGACCCATTATTCCTCATCCTGGAATAGTGACACATACTTGATAAATATTTGTTTAATTAATTCATGCTTAATAAATCAAAGGTATGTCATTGACTTTGGTACCATGGAATCCTCAAACAAATATATTTTGAATGAAAAAGCCTATTATTTGATTTCCCCTTACTTTTACTGACTGAATCTAAGAAATCAAATGTCTTTGCTCTGGGAAAAAAATATTCCCTCTATCTGAAATAGCAGAAAGCCTACATGGCTGGTCAATCATTTATAACTCATTTGCTGCCCAGCCCACATTATCACTTTATCTAACTCATCTCTCATAAAATGACAGAAAACTACTGAAAATCACTCCTCTCTCTTAAATCCCTCTGATACACACCCAGAGTAAAAAGGTACAAATATTGCTCTCCACAGGGGAAAGAAATCCCCACCCTAGTTACTATCAGTTGGAAGGCATTATAATTCCTAGGCACTGGAAATCTATCATCTTCAACTTTTCCACCTACCCAGGAACAGACTGTGGTAATAACTCTAAGGAACTGTGTTTCAACTCCAGCTGTGGATCCAATTTCCACTTATAAGATTTAACCTGGAAATTATCAGTGACAACCACAGGGAGGGAAATGAACAGCTGACTTGGGAGGTACAGTGGGAGAAGCTGGCTCAGCCTGGCAAGAGGAAAAGGCAAATGATACACAAGGCAGACCAGAATAAAGGATGCCCTTGTGGAAATGAAACGTGATGTACAGTGATGCCAACTATGAAGCCACCAAACAGCCTATTAACAAATAAGTGGCTTGGTGTGATTATAGATAAGACAAGTGAAATTAAAGAAGATCACATGCAATGAAAGCTGCATCTGGGAGCTTTGACTGAGCGCTGCTGAGAGGTCTTAGCAGCAGGAGGAGATGACAGCTGGATCATGCTTCGAAGGAGAAAAATAAAAGGAAAGGTGATACACGGCGAGAAGTCTATTTAATTGGGGTGCAGATGGAGGGGACAATTAGTTGTCAATTCTAAAATATTAATGAGAATTATGAGAATGTAGAGTATAAAGTAAAAAAATGCCAGCATCTTTAGCTGTAGGCATTTTATTTATTCAATAAACCATGCTAACCACCTAAGTGCCAGGCAGTGTGCTAATCCACAGAAGATTAAAGACATCATTTCTTCCTTCAAAGAGGCTCAGTTCTGGGGACAGACAAGACAGCTGAAGAACACAGGAAGAATCTTTGTAATGGGAATCAATGCATTCTACCCACCCCCACCCCCCACCCCTGCCGAGCTACACGCTTTGCATTAAAGAACAAGAATGCTTTGATGCATTATTACTTCCTTTTGCATATATTTTCTCATTCAATTTTCACAACACCCTCTGAGTTATGCTCTGCTGCCCCCTCCCCATACTGGCAACAAAACTGAGGATCTGGGTCATCACACACACACAGAGCTGAAGATTAAAGGTGCTGTGATTTGAATCCAGGATCTGCTCCAAAACTGCTGCATTCTTTCTACTAAGTTATCTCTGTGGATACCTAGCCAAAATGATGCCTGGCAAATCTATAAATTGCACAGGTTCCCCCTTCCCTGTGCTTTCCCAATGAAGTGACCCCATCTTGCCTTCTCAAAGAGCAGATGCCTTTCAAAACTCTCTTTGCAGGATGGGAATTGTATTTACTATCTGGGTAACTGGGAAGAGGGGAAACATAGATTTATTCTTCTCAACAGTGTTTGAATGTTAGCATATGCTGCACTGTAGCCTTAAGATTGCAGAATGAGTAAAAACGTCCAAATGACAATCATGTCAGGGATTGGCTAAGAGGGAAGAAGGGAGGTATTCGAGGTAAGAAAGGAAGTCTCTGAAAACTGCATAGATGTCCCACAAATAGCACAGAGAAAAGCAAAAGGGTCAGCCATCAGGCCCCCACTCTAGGACACAGGACTGCAGAGCCCATCTGGCCGTAGAGCAGCAGTCCCTAAGTTCAGTCAGCTGGCTCAGTCTACTGGCCACCTCAGTGTTCATCAACCCAGAGGGTGCTGACCAAGCTGGAACGGAGGAAACGTCTCAGCCTGGAGCCTGGCCACAACACTAGGAGGCAGCAAAGCACCTGGGAAAGGAACTTTAGCTCTAGAAGTATTTACTCTCTAGTAAACTCGAGGCATTCTGCTGGAGTTGTGAATACAGTAATGGACTAAAAACGATAGGCTTGGCCATTTGAGTGTGTATAATTTCACTGAGGACATAAGATTTTTTAAAATCCAGTCAATTTTAAGGCAATGTGGGGGTGGGGTAAGGGAGGAGGAATGTTGGGAGTGTCCCAGAGATGGTGACACCAAGGGTATGTTTTAGCAGCTAGATAAAGAGAAACCAAAGCTACTTAAATGAGGAAAGCTTTGTGGAACAGGTGAATTTTGAGACAATTGTGATGTGAGAAAGCGAAAGATCTTTGATGGAGAACAAGAGTCCCAGTGGTAAATGAACATAGGAAAGATGGAGGTGTGGGGACCACGAGGCTGACTCAATAGAGGTTCATCTATTACATGACATTCTGGGGCCACAGGTTTATAATCCTTGTTTAATTTGACACACAGCAATTGTGTTAAAGAAAGTACTTTGCTTATCCCTATTATAAAAAGAATCTCAGAGGTGCGGCTGGGTGGCTCAGTTAGTTGAGCATCTGACTTCAGCTCAGGTCATGATCTGATGGTTTGTGGGTTTGATCCCCGTGTTGGGCTCTGTGCTGAAGCTTAGAGCCAGGAGCCTGCTTCAGATTCTGTGTCTCCCTCTCTCTCTGCCCCTCCCCCACTCACACTCTCACTCACACACACACACACACACACACACACACACACACACACACTCACACTCTCTCTCTCTCAAATAAATACATGTAAAAAGTTTTTAAATAAACATAAAAAATGAAAAGAATCTCAGATAATTTCTCTAATAAGCAAGAAACAGAGCATCCAGAAATTGAAAGACCATTCACACCATCTTTCATTCAAGTGTATATACGGGTCAGATGCCAGTGAGACAAGGGCACCTCTCTCCCTGACCTCAAGGAGCACATGACCTATTTGGAGCCACAAACAAGCTAATCAAGGACTGAAATCGCATATAATGTGTGACCGCAACCAATTCAGACAAAGTTTTGGTTTATCAAAGACCCTGTGTGGTATTTGAAATAAGCTTTGAGAAATAAACAGAAGACAAGCCATAGACTGGGAGAAAATATTTAAAGACACATCTGGTAAGGGGCTGTTAACCAAAGTATATTTAAAAAATTCTTAAATCTTAATAAAACAAATAACCTGAATTAAAAAAATGGGCCAAAGACTGTAACAGACCCCTCACAAAGAAGATATATAGATAGCAAACAGCACCAAAGATGCCCTGTATCATATTTCATAGGGACATACAAATTAAACCAATAATAATATACCACTAAACTTATTAGAATGGACAACCAAATGCTGGCTAGGATGTTGAGAAACAGGAACTCCTAAACATGGCTGGTATGAATGCAAAATGGTATGGCCACTTTGGCAGACAGTTTGGCAGTTTCTTTCAAAACTTAACATACTCTTACCATGTGTTCTAGAAAGCATCATTCTGGGTAAAAAAAAAAAAGGTCAAAAGCTAACGTGCACACAAAAATCTGCATGTAGATGTATCCAACAGCTATATTCCAAACTCTCAAAACCTGTAAGCAACCAAGATGCCTTTTAGTAGGTGAATGAAAAATAAACTGAGGTATATCCAACAATAGAATATTACTCAGCACTAAAAATAAATGAGCTATCAAGCCATGAAGATACATAGAGAAAACGTAAATGTTTATTACTAGAAGAAGGCAATCCGAAATGACTACATCTATATGATTCCAGCTGTGCTACATCCTGGAAGAGGAAAAAACTGGAGATCATAAAAAATCAGTTGTTGCTAGGGGTTGATGGGGAGGAAGGCACAAACAGGCAGAACACAGAGGACTCGTAGGGCATTGAAGCTACTCTGTATATTTTGATGGAGACATGTCATTATGTCTTTGTCCAAACCCATGGAACATATAACACTAAGGGCAAACCCTAACGTAGACTTTTGGATAATGATGTGTCAAGGTTGATGACTCAACAACCTAGATCTCCAGACCTGTTCCAAGGAGAGGAGCATGTGTATAAAAAGCAGTTTCTTGCTCTCTCATTAGTCCCCATAATTAGCGTGTTAGTAGTCATCTGTAGCAAGTTCATCAGCTGTAACAAATGTACCACTTTGGCAGGTGATGTTGATAACAGAGGAGGCTCTGCATGTGTAGGGGCAAGTGACGTAAGGGAAACCTCAGTATTCTGCTCAGTTTTGCTATGGGCCTAAAACTACTCTAAAGTCTATTAAAAATAATAAATAATAATGATAAAATGATCATTGAAGATGTCCAGGCAGAGGAAAGAGCAAGGATGGCTTCAAGATAAAGGGATACCCTGCATATGATCCCAGAGGTGAGAAGGCTTTGCAGTTCATACAAGGAAGTGTATGGCAGCAGGTCCTAGGGGCCATGGGCATAGACTCTATAAAAGCAGACATCTAGTCTGAGTATTGTTAGCTCTGAAAAAACATTCATTAACCTCTCTGTCCCTCAGTTTTCTCATCCATAAAATAGGAACAGTAATAACATATGTCTTGTAGGTTGTTATGAGGATTAAATGAGCTAATATTCTTAGGTAACTTACAGTGGTACCTGGAAAATATGTAACGTGGTGTGACCAGTGTCTTAAAAATAATGATACCTGGCAAATATGTAATGTGGTATGATGGGTGTCTTAAAAACAAGTTGGTCATAGTGGTCCTTCTGTATAATGCTAAGAAACTTGGATGGATCCCTGCCACTCCATATGAGTCCACCTACCACACTTGGCTGCTTCCTCATGTGTAAAATGAGAGCTTTCCAAGAATTAATCTTGCCCTCCTTCCAACTTGCCCTTCTCACTCCAAGAGTCTTTGTGTATCATGCACAGTAACGAGTCCAATTGTCTCTGCTGAGTAGCATGATAGCCATCCTTGCCTTCTTTGTCCTCTTTATGTTGACACATTAATGGTCTCCTTAAAAAATGAGGCTTTAACATGGCAGCCTCCTCTCAAAGTAACACATGAAGTACCCAGACATTGAGTTTGAGCATGGCAAATGGCTCTCCAAGTGGAGATCCCTCCCTGTCACATACCATTGATGAAAAAGTCAGTGAACAGATATGGGGCACCAACGTTGATTTGTTTCTTCTGCCTTATCCATCTGTGCCTTGTAAGCAGGTGTACACCATTAAGTTAATGTTCCCTGGAGGCCAAAACAGTGACCAAATGAAAACTCAAAGCATTCCCAACCCCTCTCCTTCACCATATGGGCCTAACACAAAATGTATTTAATTAGTAAGAAGATCATATATGGTACTTACTTTGATTTGTACTTCCATATTTTTATGTTCTTTGTTTAACTGGTATTCTCCTGTCTCCCTTTTAAAGCCATATCAGAGTATTTTAAACACTAAACATGATGTTTCTTATTGCAATTCCTCTTTCTTAGACTAAGCTTTTATATTTGTGCTACAAAAGAAGGGAGTTCAATTTCTCCTTCACCCATTAAAAGCAACTGGTACAACAGAACATTCAAGCTTTGAGAAAATGAATGTCATTTCATTCTACCTGTCGGGGGTCACCTCCCCGACATGCCCCAGAGTTAGAAGATCCCACAGCCAGCGATCCTATGTTTTCAACATCATTTAAAAAGCAACTCAGAAGTGAAGTAGAAGATAATTAAAAACAACTCTATGCTTCAGAGACTCATCAACCTAGATCTCCAGGCCTATTCCAGAAAGAGGAGCATGTTTATAAAATCAGTTTCTTGCTCTCTCATTGGTCCCCACAGTTAGCATGTTAGTAGATTTCAAAGATGAATAAGAGGAGGATTAGACAAAGTGACTAACTCACTCAATTGTTCTACAGAAACATGTCAGAACCACGATTAGAACCCAAGTACCCCCATTCCCTTGATCTCTGTATTACTGATTTTGGGATTATGACACTGGAATTTTGTTTTGTGCCTTAACATAGCATCACCACTCCTAAGCATGGCAGTGTGAAGAATCAAGAAATAGCAAGACATTCTTCACTCTACCAACCCCACTATCTGGAAGTACATTTGCTCCAGTTTCTCCAATGAGGTAAATAATAAGAATACTAATAGAAATATCTCTGCTTCTATTCAATAGTACTACTTTACAGTCATAAAATATTTTACAAATTTTGTTTTATGTAATCTACAAAGCAACCATATCAAGTCAATCTAGCCATTCTCCACCTGATGCCTATTGACCTCCCTTGCCACCCTGCTCTGGCTCTGGGAGGCTGAGGTCTGTGGACATGTCAATAGTGCTCCATAAAGTGAGGCTTCTGGTCCATTTCTCCTTGAAGAAGACACCAGCAGGAGAGAGGACAGGAGAAAAGAGAGGTCCATGAATGTGGTCACCAGCTCCCTTGCCTTGCTGGTTCAATGAATGATAATAGCCTTGTTCCTTGAAAGAGGTGGTGTCTCATGTCCAGTAGTCCATTCTACCCTCTTCTACAGATACAGCTTCAGAAAATTCAGCGTTCTGATGACCACACCCTCCCCTGTTGATAAAGATGTACCACTACTGAGGGAAGAAGCCAAATAATCTCCAAAAGCTCTTATTTTTGTTATCTATGTATGCAAGACTAACATATATATATATATATATATATATACACATGTGTAACATATATATGTGTACATACATATACACACACGTATATACCTGAATATGTATAACCACATAAGTTCACATCCATAAACGCACATGTCCCAGTGCTCTTCTGATTGAACCCTGAGTCTGACTGATACACAGAGGCTCAGATGGCTAAGGAATTTCTCCATAGTCATACAGCCAGAGCCAGCTACAAAATTTGCAGTGCCTGGTGCAGAATGAAAATGTAGATCTCTTCATCAAAAATTAGGATAAAAAACTCTTTGCTTTCTTGTGTGGTTTCTGTCTTGACCTATCTTGGTATTTATTTTATTTGGTATATAATGTTGTACTCCCTGGGAGTAAATACAGACCCTCCTGGAACTCAGCATCTAGATCTATAAGTTGGCATATCAGACATGTGCTTTCAAGCCCAACCTTCCCCTACACCAGCCCCCAGGCCCCTGGGGCAGAGAGGACAGCAGTGGTCACTAGCCAAGAGTGAGGAAGTGGCAAAGTGGTACCCTGGGGAGGAGAGACATGATGGGAAGTGAGAAGGCCAAGGAACAGAGGCATGCTCCAGTGATCTGTTGGACTTTACTTACAAAACACAAATTTAAAGGTAAATTATTAAGAATTTCAAGAATGGCGGGGGCACTTGGGTGGCTCAGTCAGTTAAGCATCCTACTTCTGCTCAGGTCATGATCTCACAGTTTGTGGGTTCGAGCCCCACATCAGGCTCTGTGCTGACAGCTCAGAGCCTGGATTCTGCTTCTGATTCTGTGTCTGCCTCTCTCTTTCTGCCCCTTCCCTGCTCAGTCTTTGTCTATCTCTCAATATAAAGACATAAAAAAATTAAAAAAAAAAAAGGATTTCAAGATGGCAGCCACCCAGCATTAAACCCCCAGAGCCGGGCACCTTTTGCTGAGGCCCTGTGCTCCTTTAGGCCCAAGATGCTGTCCATACATTCAGAAAATGTGATGGTGCAAGAACTTGGAGGTGTTTCTGACTCTCAAAGCCAGTAAAGAGATGCAAGAAGATGTGAGATGTACACACACACACACACACACACACACACAATGCAGTACTACATGGCAATGAGAAAGAATGAAATATGGCCATTTGTAGCAAAGTGAATGGACCTCGAGGGTATAATGCTAAACAAAATAAGTCAGGCGGAGAAGAACAGATACCATATGTTTGTACTCATAGGTCTAACAGGAGATACCTAACAGAGGACCATAGGGAGGGGAAGGGGGAAAGAGAGTTGGGGAGAGAGGACTCAAATCATGAGAGACTACTGAATACTGAAAAGGAACCTAGGTCTGAAGAGGGAGGGGGAGGTGGAAAGGGGTGGTAACAGAGAAGGGCACTGGTGGGGAAGAGCACTGGGTGTTTTATGGAAACCAATTTGACAATAAACTATTAAAAAAAATAAAGATGCTTCCCACATCTAGTGAGAAGTAGGAAGATCAGGAAAAGAATGTGCCTCAAAAGACAGGTCCCACCTTCAATATCTTAATCCTATAACCCATCTAAATTCTCCATTTTGTTAGCCAAGGCAGGTGTGGGGAATGTTTAGCTTTCTTTTATAATTAATAAAACAAGGTTGAGCCAGACAATGTTTCTAGTGACTTTCCTACTTCTAATCTTTGTGGCAAATGCACGCTGAGCCTCCATTAAGTGCACACACCTAGTGGAGGTGACAAATCACTAATTAGAATGCTCTGCCTTAGGAGATTTGTATGTCACCAACCACTTTAAAATTGAACAGTACATTTGACCATTCTTGCTGGAGACAGAAATCTGAGTGGAGGAGAAATTCAAAATCATCAGCCTGGAAAAACATTTCAGTGCTTTGAGCATACTGCAGGGAGACAAAGAGGGCTTTGGTTGCATTCTGACTCTCATAATTGGAATGGGGGTGCTGTTTAGTGTGGGTGGTAGAAGCAGAAACAAACACTAAACCCTTACAAAGGAGAGAAACAAAGGCCACCAATATGAGTCGGCAAGCCAGGAATCCATTTCCAAGCAGAATTTATTTGTGAGTGTTTCATACATCATACAAGGCACAGGTATCCCAGGTAATGAAGTGGAAGCAGCAGAAACAGGATGCTCATTGAGAGTCTTGCATGTGGAAGATTTGCACCACAGATTGAGGCACAAAGAAATCCAAGACAGGACCGAGTTTTCTTGCAGGTAGGACCAGAACTACTTGGCAAAGTACTTTATAGCAGCTGTGCCATAAAGAGCTGTTTATAGCATCTGTGCTTAGCATGTGTTGAATGTGAAATGAATGCTATGAGGGACTGAAGCAGAAAGAATGGATTTTATGGAGTAGGTAAAACTTGAACTATTTTTCTCAAGATGAGATGTCACATAAATTGATATATTTGTTAACATCACACAGGAAAGGAGTCCAAAAAAAGTTATCCAAGTCCCCTGCATGAGAAGTACTTAAGAGTTATTAAAAATAAGATGAGGCATGGAAAGAGACTCAATGTCCATCAACTGATGAATGGATTAGGAAGATGTGGTTTATATATACAATGGAATACTACATGGCAATGAGAAAGAATGAAATCTGGCTATTTGTAGCAATGTAGATAGAATGCTAAGTGAAATAAGGCAGAGAAAGAAAGATACCATATGTTTTTACTCATATAGAACAGGAGAAACTTAACAGAGGACCATAGGTGAGGAGAAGTGGGAAAAATTAGTTAAGGAGAGGGAGGGAGGCAAACCACAAGAGTCTTCAATACTGAGAACAAACTGAGGGTTGATGGAAGGTGGGGGAGAGAGGAAAATGCGTGATGGGCATGGAGGAGGGCACTTGTTGGGATGAGCACTGGGTGTAGTATGGAAACCAACTTGACAATAAACTATATTAAATAATAATAAGATAAAGCACTTGTAGGACATAGGCTGTTGATCTCAATAAACCCAGATTTTTCTCCTCTGTCATCCCCCTCAGTGTTGTGGGGAGTAGCAGAAAGAAGGAACATAGGGCTTTCTAGGAGGTGAATGCCTGCTATGACTCAGTTGCCCTGGGGCCTGAGGCCGAAGGTTCCCTGCTCTGGTTCTATGCTGGTGGTCTACCTAGGACTGGTTCATAGCGAGAGAGCTAAGGGGGTGTGAAAGCAGACATCCAGCTTGGTGCATCTAGACCGGTGCCGTCTGACAGAAACATAATGTGAGCCATGTGTACAATTTTAAATTTTCCAGCAGCCGTATTTTTAAAAGTTAAAGAGTTCAAATTAATTTTAAAAATCTATTTTATTTAACTTAGTATGGCCAAAATAGAATCATTTCATCGTGTAATTAAAACTGCTGAATGGTTAAGAGGTTCCATTATTTGTTATAGTCTTTAAAATCCAGTGTGTATTTTGTATTCACAGTTTACACTGTCCACACTTCAAGGGCTCAATAGCCACATTTGACTGGTGGCAATCATATTGCACAATTTAGGCCCATACTTTTTATTAAGCATTAATCTATAAGGATTTAGGCAGCCTCTTTTCTGCTGAGTGCCCCCTGCTAGACTCCTTGTAACCAGTCATGGATAGATTTCTAAGGCAGCTCTTTGTGCCCAGAAGCTCCTAGAGAAGAAAGATTTTATGCCATTTTTTTCCCCTGTGTGATCAGTGACCTGGCCAATACTGTGCATAATTGTTCATGATGAATGAATGAATGGTGAATGAATAAATGAATGAATGGATAAGTGTCACTAGGGACTACTTGTAGGATTAAGAGAAAATAAGAACTAAGGCAATAGAGAGAACAAAGATATATTATCAGAACTTTAAACTGAGTCTGGTATTCGAAGATTCTCCACATTTTACTTTTTACATTGAGTTTTAACCCTATACAATATTCCCCATCTTATGCTGTAATAAACCTAGCCCCATAATCTACTTTGCACAAATGAAGAAGATCTTTCCATTAACTGTCAAATCACACACACACACACCACCTCTACTTGGAGATACACACCAGTGCTATGACAAACACAACTGAAAGAATTGATCTTTTAGCAGGACTTCTCAGAACCTTTAATAGGCTGAAATGTAATCACAGTATACTGAACTTGCCTATTTTGGATCTGTTTTCTACACTAGACTATAAGCTCTTTGAAGACAAAAAACATCCTTGATTCATCTCTGTATCTACAATATTTAATACTGCCAAGAATTAAAAAAAAAAACATTTTAACAAGTGTGTCCTGATTTTTCTACCACGTGGCCTAGAACATTCTATTCCCGGTTGGATTTTTGGATCTTTCTCTCACCTCCTTGAACTCTTCAATCATATCACTTCTTAATAGAAGTCATGCTTACTGTTTTATTGAAAATTTTAAACCTCTACACTTGAACTTTCTCATCTCCCTTACCATTACCTATTTTCTCCCCCAACGCACTTACCACATTCTAATATATTAGAATATACACAGATAATATACACAGAAATTTATACAGTATGCTTATTCTCCATCCCCCTTCCTTCTAGACAATAAACTCCAGGAAGATGAAGATTTGGGTGTTGCTGTCATTTTTAATCTGCTATATTCAGCAATATATCCCTCGCTCCTAGAATTGTTGAATACCAGGTGGCCAAAATAAATCCGTTGAATTAGAAAAATGAATTCATGAATGAGTAAGTGAGGCCAGAAGAACCAACCTATATCCCCAGGCTCATCTGAGATAGGCCAGCCGACCAGCAGACACTGCTGTAACAAAGCAGATGCCCGGGTACTGTCTTCTCAATCCAGGAGGAACCTAGAGTTCAGACCAGCCATGTTTAAGAGCAGCACTGAACAAAGAAAAGTTAACAGCCCATATGGGAGAGGAGTGTGCCTTGCTTAATGACTTGGCAGCAAGCAAGTATGGGGAGTGTTTGAAGAGATTTGAGACCTTATCTTCCATCAACTCCCTGCTCCTACAGCCCACAGGAGCCATGAGCAGTATTTCCAAAGGACAGCAAAAAAAAAAAAAAAAAACAAACAAAACAAAACAAAAACTCTAGTCTTGTTCAACCACCAGGAGGCAGAGTGAAGCATTTAGTATCAAAGATAAAAATAACCATTACCCTCAACTGATAAAACTACTCTGAAAGAAATGGAGTAGATTATACCTTTTACCTGTGGCTGTCTTCTGTTTATTTTTCAACTTCGACTTCAGGGCTGAGAGAGATTGAGGGTGCTGTCAATATGGGGGTTGAGAATTATAGGAATTAGAAATGTGGCAAGAGGTTTCAGGTGAGAGCTTAGGTTTACACTTGGCCGGGCACTGAAAGCAAGATCACAAACTCTTAGGGATGACAGAAAGCAGGAAACAAAAAGAGGAGTTAGGTGAATTAAGTGAATTCTTTTTATAAAAGACAAATGATAATCGTAAAAAAAAATGAAACCTTTGCTTTTTTAACAAGTGAATTTTAATGATTAACACGGTTGTTAACATGCTGAGGTCTCCTCATATCTCATTAGGAAATAAAAAAGCCTCTAGCAGAATTAATCTCGTCTTTGCAGAGAAAACAGAGTTCAAATTTTATTCTGTTAACTTGGAAAAGAAAACTCACTATTCTCTTGAGCAAAATCAGGGTTTATTTGAATGAAGCCAGAACTTTTGTTTTTTTCTAAATTTTAATTTACTTTTGACAGAGAGAGAACTTGAGCAGGCAAACACAGAGAGTGAAGGAGACAGAGAACTACAAGAAGGCTCTGGCTGTCAGCAAAACGCCAGATACAGGGCTCAAACTCACGAACTGTGAGATCATGCCCTGAGCCAAAATCAACAGTCAGGCATCTAATCTACTCAGTTGCTCAGGCACCCCAGGTCATTGTTTACTCAAGGTTTCAGGCATGTTTAAAGAACAAGATGTGAAACCAAAGAGATGAAGAAGAAGAAGAAAGAAGAAGGAAGAGGAGGGGAGGAGGGGGGGGAAGAAGAGAAGAGCCTCACCCTAAGAAATGAAAGGCAGGCTCAGACGGTTAAGCTTCCAACTTTTGGTTTCAGCTCAAGTCATGATCTCAGGGTTCATGGGATTGAGCCTTTGCTTTGGGTTTGAGATTGAGATTCTCTTTCTCTTTCTCTTTCTTTCTGCCCCTTCCTCATTCTCACTTATGGACACATGCTCTCTCTCACAAATAAATAAGTAAACTTAAAAAAAAGAAAGAAAGAAATGACAAGCGAACTCCACTCTTGATAAAAAGTGTGGCACAGGATGAAAGCATGAAATAATTATGAGTCAGAAAAAATAAAGTAACTATCCCTTTTTGAGAACTTACACTAAGATTTTTTTAAACATGGATTTTCTCATTATCTTCCTCCTAGAACAAGGTAGTGTTTATCACCCTGTACAGATGAAAACGCTGTGGTTTACTGACTGAGGCAGAGAGCCCAGGGCCACACAGCCGGCAATCAGTGGAGTCAACCACAGCTAAAGGTGACGGGATGCCAAAGCTCTCTTTCCTCTGTACAAAGAGACAAGAGGACCAGAAACTGCGTAGTTCAGCAACATAAAGGAGGCTGGGGAGAGGAAATGCAAAGGTGTGGATGTATTAGGTAAGACTTACATAAATCCAGGTCTGAATCTCCGAGGGAGCATCTCATCCAGAGACAGCCTTGTGGAAAGGCAAAGGCCTGTGAGACTTGCACGCTCTCCCTGCCAAACAACAGTGTAGGTGCAAGTAGATAAAGATATCCAGAGAGGTGCACACATACACACAAGCGGAAACTGCGTGTTGTGAATTTCCCCTTGGCAATGTGTTCCTTTCTCCTCTGTATACTTACATTTTCTTTTTCTCACAGCAAAGATGACACAGGGATGTTTCAATAATTAAAATAACCATAATCCTGTGACACAAAGGCAACTATTTGCTTTAAGTCTTTTTCTGTCATGTTTTATATACTGTTCAACATCCGTACTTTTCAACAGACCACTGTGTTTGCTCAACACAGGACAAAAGTCTATTTTGCTGTTAAAATCCTGCGAGTTTAAAATGTTTAGTAGTTTTGTATGGCAAAAAAAAGGAGAAACCTCTTTGCAAATGTGAATTTTATATCTAAGTAACATGCCTTCATGTATAATCACCTAATTCCCAAAATGTCAGTCACTTAAATTGTTACCATTTATTTATTATAAGTGACAAAGATGAATTTTTAAATCTTAGCATTCTGCAGTTTCTCAAATGCCTTAGGAAGTCTAATATATAAAATCTGATGATCTGAGGTCTGATGATAGTGTGAAGAGTGTGCCAGGTGTTTTCTTAGAAGTAGGTTTCAAAGGTGGGGTGGTCAAAGCAGGAGGCCATGGAGTGCCTGGCAGATGGAGACGGCGCACCACCCTGGGGAAGCAGGTGGCACAGAAGGGAGAGATGGACAAAGACACCCTCACTGTGCTGACCATCCCACCTGTCCTCCACACAAACCACTAAGTTCAATGTGAATGATTCAAATCCCAAAGCCCGGACATCTGGAGAGCACATCTGGGGAGTGCTCTTAGTTTGAGGGGCAGCAACCGATAGATTTCTATACATTAAAGAAATAATAATAAAATGGTTGAGAAAAACTGTGACTCAGCCTCTATCAGAAATCACATCACCCACCAGAGAAGCTATTTCCCAAATGGACAAAGAACTCCAGCAAATAGTTTTTGAGTTCTAATTGGAAACATTCTCAAGATATGTTCCCACTCCTCAGAGATGGAGAGGACACAGGCAGCTGTAAGTTCCAGGAGGGTATTGCTGAATGCAGCCCATCGTCTTTCTGAATGGACAATACTATTTTATGTTTGGTTTTAGGAGTGGGAGGTGGGTAGGGACATACTCAGAGATTGGATGACCTTCCACAGAGCTTCCAGGGGCTTCACTTGAGCCCCATTGTAATTAAATCAAAGTCACCAATAAAAAATATCGTGAACAATTTTAGTGTGTAATATGTGCTGACACGTGTCATTAAGGAGATGGCTGCAGGAGACGGCGGAATATTTAATATGACTCCGTCTAAATGTTCTATTGCTAAGGAAATTCAGTATTAAGTTTTACTTTAATTATTTCCATGAAATGACTTCCTTAATAAATTTAAAACCATGACCAGTACTGATTAAGAAATTTCCAAAATGCTTTTTCACAAGGATTTGCTAACCTTACCAGCTCTACACAGAATAGGCATACAAACCTTCCAATGACTTTTTTTCTGTTGAGTTCCAATGAGATGAAAACCATTTGTCTCAGATTTTCCATGACAGTTCTAATTACATATATTGCATGTCATTGTCCTTCCAAATCATCAAATTGCCCCAGATATGTCAATATAATGGTGTCAAAACTACTCTTATTAGATGTCTCCACACTTGTAAATGGCACAAAAATCCTTTGTCAGACCATATTTGAATTTTTATTTGAAAAATATTGTCATTCCATCAGTTTTATGAAAAGAGCTGAATTGGTGGTATCTTGCTCTACAAAAACGTTCCACATTCCTTCTGTCGCTCAGACCTTAGGTTTTTGCTCCCCTTGTGTACTTTAAAATATAGTATACTGTGCAATGTTCAGTAGACCGGTAATGAATGCTAAATACTTAGAATGAATAACTAGAAAACGGGCATCATTATCATAATATTACTAAAATCTTCAATTACACAGTTACTTTTCTAAGTAATTCATCTGCTATGGCAACATCACTGTGTTTCTGAAGACCAAATGTAGTATTATTAAGGAAGGATTCTGTTCATTCATTCCTGCATGTAATCATTTCACAAATATTTAGTATCTTCTTTGTGTCAGCGACTATAGGATGCACTGAATATACAATGGACAATAAAACAGCCACGATCTCTATGTGCATAGAACATACAGTTGGTCAAAGATATCACTGATGCTGAAACTGTCAGGATGCATAAGAATTAGTGGAACAGAGAGAAAGCAGAGTGTAAGCAAGGAGAGGACACAGCATGGGGAAGACCCTGAACAAAGAGAGCACTTGAAATATCCAAGAACTAAAAGAAAGCAAGTGTGACAAAGTGAAATGAATTAAGGGGAGAGTATTGTCAGAGTGGAAAGGGTCAAATTATACAACACCTTATAGGCCTTATAAAATAGGTTGGGTTTAATTTTTTCATATTTATTTATTCCTGTGAGAGTGTGCAAGTACAAGAGGGAAAGGGGCAGAGAGGGTGGGAACAGAGGATCCAAAGTGGGCTCCACGCAGAGAGCAGAGAGCTGATGCAGGGTCCAGAACTCACTCACAAACCACAAGATCATGAGCTGAGTCAAAATTGGATGCTTAACCAACTGAGCCATACAGGTGTCCCTAGGTGGAGTTGTATTTTAAGGTGATGGGAAGGAAATGTAGAGTTTACATAAAAGCTGTGAAAATGGAATTTATATTTTAAATGTATCCCGTTGGCTACCCTATGGAGATTAAAGAGGTTAGGCTCATAATCTCTTGTGTTTGTAGGCATCTGTTTTCTTCTGAAGAACAAGGGAGACAGTTACTTCCCACCTTTCTTGCACTTTGATTGGTACAAGTGACAAAACTGGTCAACAGCCCTTGAACAAAACTGACATGAAGCACTTATGGTCCAAAGTAAAGAGCTGGGTGTGAATCTTTGGTGTGTAATCCCCTCTTGCCCCCAGCAAGTATGGAGGTATGTGCTCCATGTTGGAGGTCTCCCAGAAGTTGGAGATCCTCTGGTGTGGGTCTATGATGACTGTAAGGAGAAGAATACCTCCTTACCCAACCCATCTGTTACTCACTAATACACACTAGATTGAAGCAGGAGCAAGAAATAAATCTGTGTTACATTAATTACCCTAAGATTTCATCATTGCTCTCTCACATCAAGCTGCCCTAACTTATCCTGACTAACACATGGGGACAAGAGTCCTCAGTTTTGTAGGTGTGAGAGGCAAAAGTAATAAATATGTAAGTATGTATCACAGTAACAAAGGCATAGCAGATGCTAAGAAGATGGTAGACAGAAACTACTATCATTGGCTCTTTTGATTCCAATCTCAACTGTGTAATTAACCAGCTCTCTGGACTTCTGGAAACCACTTCAGCTCTCTGAGTCTCAATTTCCTCTGTGTTGAATGAGAAGTTTGTAGGTGATCTCCGAAACGCTGACAACTCTGGATTTTAAGCTGATGGGATAACAAACACAGGGGAGTCCATGATAGTTGGAAGGTCTGGACAGTACTATCCCTTCCTTTTCTTTTATCAAGAAAATTCTTTGGATACCAGATCAACAGATGAATGGCCCAAAGAGTTGGGCCACTAACACTCTTTATGCTCTTCTTTGCATGAAGAAAAAAGTGCAACAATTCAGAATTCTTCAAAGGCCAGCCTCCAAACAAAGCCTTAATTTCTCTCTGGGACTTTAAAAACACAGCAGCTAACGGGAAAAGAAATAGACCAATTTTTCTGGCTAAGATGGTCACAGGAGTCAAGAAACTACTGACAAGAAATCTGTCAGTTTGCATGTCTGCCTTCTTCTGAGAACCTCCAGGTGAATCCAAAAGTCTCCCAGAGCCACTAGCCCAGACTGCCAAATGAGAGGAAGATTTGGGTTTCCTCCATGTCCTGGGCATTTCTGTATACACACAGTGCATATAATCCATTTATGTGACAACATTTCTCAGAAAATCTGAGCTCTGGCTCTAATGTTGCTACTAACTAGGTCTGGGATTCTGGACAAATAACTCTACATCCTCCATTGCTTGGGATCCTCATGTGTAAAATAGTAATACTACCTACCTTATATACCTCCTGAGGTTGTCATAATGATCAAATGAGGTGGAATAGAAGTGAATGTCCTTTGAAAAGCATACTCTGCCCCATGGATGTATTTGAGAATCACTGGTGCATTGTTGTTATTATTGCTATTATGATCTTTCCTGCTCCAAGATGATTCATCTCGAGGGACCATCCTTGTGCACATCAGGGACCAAAAAATAAATAAATAGATAAATAAAAGCTTCCCTTCTCCTTTCTCTGTTTGATGCATGGTGTAGCTGTGAAGAGAGTTTGCGGGCTTGAAAATGTAAACAACCTATTTCCACTGAGATGATTTTCATTACACAGACAGGAACTGTGTGTTTTTTTCTTTCTGAGTACACATGAATTCCCACACTACTGAGAGATCCTAACCGCTTTATCTCTGTAATCAGTTTACCGACCTACATGCTTATTATTCTCTGAATTAACTTACTAAAATAAGTATCAGTTCATCAGACCTCAAGGGAGTCTAGTTCACTGTTTTTGCCCAACTCTTATCCCCAGTGCCACTGTTTGAAATAACAAAAAGCCCAGGCACTGGGGAGAATGGTGTATGGCAGTAGGTGTGACAGACCTAACTGTTATAAGGTCAGTTCGGTGGGGAGATGAGAAGGGTACCTGTTAGAGCAGCTTTGTCCAGTAGCCTAATCAGCACTATAAAACTCCCCCTTCCTTAGGAAGTTTCAGTCTTTCTGGTTGTAAGACTTTTTAGGCATCTAGAGTCCTGACTAGTGATACAACTACTTTGGGGAATATAGTTGAAATTATTAGCTAAAACCATAAATTGACTTACTGAGAACTGGCTGAGAATACATTTAACTTGCAGACACCATAACATGAGGGTGGGGAGTGACAGAAAAGGACAGAGGCATTATGACAAAGATAGAAACATTAGATTTGAATTATAGAGATCTAAAACAAATAACTATCACAATGACATAATTGTGGACCAAAGAGGTTAAACAACTCATTAGGAATAGAGAAAAATTACTTTAATCCCAGGTCAGTGAGTGAATTTTAAATCAAAATAGTTCAAATAATGTGGACATGGGTAAAATATCCCCATAAACGGGGGGAAAACTCATCTGTTGGCAGCCCTCAATTTCAAGATCATCATTGCAGAGAATATTCTACTATGTGTCAGACAGTATGCAGCTCATGTGGGACAGAAAAAGAGGGTAGATCTAATGCAGCATGGAAGTTTAAGCAATTCATGGCAGTATAGGCTGCAACAGTAGGATGGGGCAGAGCACTCTAGAAGAATGAAGAAAAAAGTTGGAGCCCCAATGTGGCAGGGTTGGTGAGGGACTCCCAGCAGCACCCTAGCTGGTCATGAAGGATGTGTCCAGAAGAGAAAGGGCAAAGCAGAGGAGCAGCTCTTAGAAAGGCACAGCAGCACGAGGTTACTTGGTGTGTGCGTGCCATGGAAATGCACGGATGCCTATGGTCTCACTGACGTTCCATACGCCAGAAAGACCACGGTGAAAACTAAGGACAGGAGACTAGCCCAAGAGGAGCATCCTTGAGCTCTCTCCATGTGCTAAGTTTGGACATCAGTAAAGCAATGACTCATCTGAGAGTTTTAGAAAGGAAAGTGATGCAGTCATGTTTGTATTTCAGAAAATTAAGTCTGGCAGGAAGGAGGTGGATGGATTTGAGCGATGTGCAACAGGAAAAATACAGAAGGAGCTGATAAAGTTAATTCGTACATGGGGACCTACAAAATGGAAGCTGGCCCAGTGGCCTGGCCCAGCCACAAATCTAAATCTCACTTACGGGAAATGCCTGTCAAGGAAACTTGACATACACCAGTGATAATCTTCCAGTTGAGCTTCAGCTAGTTCACCGTACCCTAAGTCAAAGAATCTGTTAGCCTTATAAGATCCCTGACCTCCTAACCAATTATGCTCTGTTTTCCATACTGCCTTCTCTAACACTCTAAAACACGTACTCTTGACAAAATCCCTGGGGAAGAGTGCTTTACTGTGTATGAGGCACTCTACTCCCCTAACACATGGATTGTGTTCCCTTAAATAAAAGACAACAAACTCACGACAAAACTGTTTTAGTTTTGTCATTTGACAGAATAAGCACAGAAGATATTCACAAGCTGAAAACCATCCAAACTTAGTGGATGATTGACTGGGGGAGTGGTGACATAAGGGAGTGATTAAGAACAATCCCCTGCTTTAGTAATACCGTTAGCGTTAGAGAAAAATTAGTATATAGGTTGGAGTTGCAGTAGAATTGATTGGCTTAGAGGGTATTTTATTTTGTCTGTATCATATTCTAACCTGAGGGGGAAACTAATGAGATGTGAAAGAAATTAAGAAGAGAGCTGACCTCCTTTCCCCCAATTAACTAATTATCCTTTTTACTATGTAGTTTTAGAGCTAGAAAGCTCAACTATCCTCTGTAAGGAAAGGGGATCTTAAATGCTACAGAATATAATTCTGTAGCATTTATGGAAATAAGATGGTATTACCCTTTACTTAACAAGAATCAGGGAGTATTTGTGTAGTTAAAATGATACCAGCTGAGGTGCTCCTGAGTGGTTCAGTCAATTGAGTATCCAACTCTTGATTTTGGCTCAGATCATGATTCCTGGGTCATGCGCTTGAGCCCTGCATCAGGCTCACATTGAGTGTGGAGCCTGCTTAAGATTTTTTGTCTCTCTCTCTAGCTCCCTCTCTCACTCTCTTAAAAAAAATAATTGGGAAGCTTGTGTCTCAGTAAGGCATCCGACTTCAGCTCAGGTCATAATTTCACAGTCCATAAGTTCAAGCCCCATGTCAGGTTCTGTGCTGACAGCTCAGACCCTGGAACCTGCTTCAGATTCTGTCTCCCTCTCTTGCTGCCCCATCCCCTACTTGTACTCTGTCTCTCTCTCTCTCAAGATAAAGACATAAATTTTTTAAAACAAATTACACCAGCTGAGTCATGAGTTAATATGTAAGACTGAACACATACATTAATGTTGTTCCTTCATGAAACTCACTAAATTTATGACAAATTATTTTCATTTATAGTCTTAAGCCCACATAAATGGGGACAGCAGCTAAGAAGATAAAAGAAACAAAATTTGGAATCTGTAAACCACATGAGCAAAAGCCAACTTAGCAGGACTGTAAAGCTTAATCCAAAGTCAGTATTGAGGAAAACTTAGAACCAACACAAATTATATCTCAGAATCCTCAAGGAGATTAAAAAAATCGCAGTCCTGGGCAATTTGGGAACTGCAAGGCAGGTGGGCAGTGGGTAGGAAAATGTTAAAGTGAAGAACATGTTTGGAGGGACACCTGGTGGGCTCATTAGTTAAGTGTCAGATTTCGGCTCAGGTCATGATCTCATGGCTTGTAAGTTCAAGCCGTGTCAGGCTCTGTGCTCATAGAGCAGAGCCTGGAGCCTGCTTTAGATTCTGTGTGTCCCTCTCTCTGCCCTCCCTTGCTCGCACTCTCTCTCTCTCTCAAAAATAAATAAACATTAAAAATTTAAAAAAAAGATGTTTGGGTGAAATTGTTGGAGAATGAAGTAGATCACTACTTACCATTCTTCCCACCCCCATGATGCTAGGAGATTTCTGCTAGAGCGTATAATTCCTGAGGCCTAATCTCTTAAAAAAAGAAAAAAAAGTAAAAATGTTTAACAGAGGAGACACCCGGTACAGTTGAGGGAGTGGTTACCAAACTAAAAACAAATCGGTGATTGTGCACAGGAATGCTGACTGATGAAACCCACAATCAGCTCTTTCCCCATGAGCCCTATAGTCAGGCTTTAGGACTACAGGAGCAAGGTTGGGAGGGTGTTTTCTGGGAAATGTGACTAGCAAAAGAAGGAAGTCCCAAAGACACTGGGCCCTCTCTTATAGAGAAGCTCAAAATTGACAACCTACCAGGCGATTAGAACTTCACACAACCTTTTCAGTAGCCCATTCTTACTCATGAACAGGCTACTAAGCTGACCAGACATCAGAATTAAAGGAAAGGCTATAAATTAGAGAAGACACTTGAACACAGAATACTGAGACCAAAGTGGCAAACAAAATAAAAGCAACTTGGAGGAATAGAGACCACACCAGAAGAAGAAGGAAAAGAAAGAAAAGGAAACAATTATTCATTGTCTCAGAAAGATAAGATGATGCAAACCTGAAACACAAAGAAATATATTTTAAAAATTCATAATATTGAGTAAGTTTTTGGAAATTCAAAACATTAACAGAGAAATAAGATGGAAATCTCAACAGAAGAGTTATGAGAAAAAGGGGACATACTAGAAAGTAGAGCAAAAAAAGAGATGGAAATAGAGAAGTAGAAAATAAGTTGATTATATTCAAATAATAGATATTCTAGAAAGAGAGATGTGAGAACACAGAGGGAGAAAATCATCAATAAAATAAATCAAGGAAATTTCTTGGAAATGGAGAACAATTTTTCGATTTAAACAGTCTTGTGAGGGTCCAGCACAGTAGGATAATCAAATTACAGGCTCAAAAGAGGGGGGAGAAGCACCTAGGTGGCTCAGTTGGTTAAGTGTCCAACTTCGGCTCAGGTCATGATCTCATGGCTTGCGAGTTTGAGCCCCGCATTGGGTTCTGTGCTGATAGCTCAGAGCCTGAAGACTGCTTCACATTCATTCTCTCTCTCTCTCTCAAGAATAAACATTAAAAATTTTAAAAAAAGTAAATAAAAGGGGGGAAAATAAACTTACACAAAAAACACAGTACTGAGATGGCTTCAGGATTCTCCAAAGTAACCCTGGAAGCAAATAATCTTGGAAAAATGTCTTTAACATTCGGAAGAAAAGGTAGGTCTAACTATATCAAGGCAAAGTTTCAATTAGTTTGTTATATAAAGATATTTTCAAATATGGACGCTTAAAAAATGTTCTTCCCTCTTACCCTTTCTCAAGACGTTACTGGAGGATGAGTTCTCCCTCCAACCCACAAAAATAGAAAAAAAAAAGAGAATGTGAGAATAAATCAAAACAAAAACAAACAAAACATGAGGATGACATGGAAAATAGGTCATTCAAAACAGGAGAAAGAAAGAGGAGATTGGTTAGGGAATCAAAAACTGGTGTATCGGGGCCCCTAGGTGGCTCAGTCAGTTAAGCGTCCAGCTTCAGCTCAGGGCATGATCTCACAGTTCATGGGTTCCAGCCCCGTACCAGGCTCTGTGCTGACAGCTCAGAGCCTGGAGCCTGTTTCAGATTCTGTGTCTCCCTCTCTCTCTGACCCTCCCCTGCTTGCACTGTCTCTCTCTGTCTCTCAAAAATAAATAAAAAATAAAAATAAAACATTAAAAAAAAACTTGCTGTCTCGGTAGGATGGCTGTGCAGATTTAGAGGGCAGCCAGTAGACTTTACACCAGTATATTCCAAAGAGACAGACACACTGAGGACTATCATTACTAAGAGGCCATATAATCCTACATACTTTTTTTTTTTTTTACCAGAGAATAAGATACCCTGGTAAATCTGACCCTTATGCATAACTGGTCTTTAGCTTGACAATGTGCTGATAAGTTTTCTGTTTTTCACCCTACCCTGATTCCTGAGTCAATTGAAGACACTCATTTTGTATCACAGAAATGTTTCTCTTAGACCTCTCTTAGACCTGTAGGTAGGGTACATTGAGGTCAGAAGCAGAAGATACAGAGCTACTCCTTTCCCTGGTCATGTTCCTGCAGGATGTCTAGTGCATGGTCCACACTCAACCATGCCATGTTGTCCTGCTGACAAGATTCGTGAACATCCTATAAAAGTGAAGTCACATGATTATTCACATTGTTTCCTGTTTATCTTCTCTCTGGAGCCTTCATGTAATAGTGGCAATATCACACCTTCATCACACCCAAATTTCAAAATTAATCTATATATTATTAATAGGCATATACACTGGTGATATCATAAATAAAAAAATTATGAAGAGTGAAAGAGAGATGCAAGCAAAAGAGAGGCAAGCAGGAGGTTTCTAAAACACTAGCCCTATTTTAATTCTTAAGTGTGTGGATGGATAAGTGACTGCTTTATTATTTATAAACTGTATTGTCTTATATACTCTTCAATATAATGTATATCACCAACTGTAAAAATAAAAATAAACACCATATACTTTTCAGAGCTCTTTGCTCATTGATCCAGTTTATCCTCCATGAACCTTTATTTGTTTCTGTTTTACATAATATATTAAATATCTATTTGGCCACACAAAGAGACGATGTGTGGTGTAAGCAGCCACTTTTAGAATTCTTCATAGAGATTCCTGCAGGCAGGAATATTTAGGGAAGATGTCCAAGAGTCAGTTGAGTCCAATTTGAAGGAAAGTAGAGTATGGTTATCCTTTCCATACAAGTATCATAGTTTTATTCATTTCTTTTTCTTTTCTCACCAGTGACAATTACAGGGCTTAGAACAGAGTAGGGACTCAATAAATATCAGATGACTGGATGTACATTTGAGGAAAAGACACAAATGCAGTCTTCTCTAAAACTACGGTTGGTCTTTTTGCTTCACCCATAGGCCACTTTGTCCCCTGCTTCCCAAAATTACTGAGTGGAAATAATTCCTAGAGTGAGGTTTCAATTAAATAATTAAATGTCAATTTTCTATCATTTGACCTAAGTAAGGGACTCTGAAGAGATATCCACATGATGTAAAAATGAATAATACAGAGGCTCCAATAACTCCCACTCACCATCAGTGGTTTCCTCACTACATATCTAAACTTGATGATTCAAAAGAATATTTTTCTTTTTGTTGAGTCTACACAACTTAAAAATTAATACTGTAGTTACACCCTTAATTTCTTTTTGACACCCTTATTGAAGGGCGAGAATTGCCACAGATGCCTCTGCTGTGCTCATCATATGAAAGGGAGGATCTGGGGTCAGCAGAGTGACTTGGAGGAAACTCTGGAGGGGATTCAGGTAGCTGAGTTATCGGCTTGTGCTCTGAGGCTTTACTGTGGATGCTCATGAAAAATGGAATTAAAGACCTGCCATTGACCTGAGACCAGCTACATGTTTTTGAATGAGCCCCTGTTCTCTATGAGCTATGTTTATTCCCAAACTCCTGCACTCAGTTTTCAGCTTAACTCACAACAGACTGTTTAGATAATAATCACAGAAGGCTGCTTTCACTGTTACTGCTCCTCATTCAACTGTTCTTTGCTTTACTTCTGTTTTTGCTGTCCAAATAGGCTTTAGATAGTGATACTTATTTTTTAAATTATTTGCCCAACTAGTATTTTTCAAACCACAATCACATACCTTGAACTCTGCAAAGTGCTACAGATATAATGGCAGGAAACAACACATGGAGCACTCCTCCACACTTAAACTTATTTTATATCAATAAAAAGCTACATAAATATTACACATTTTATATAATATTGATATATATTACATACATATAATATATAATTATACTTCATACTAAATGCTTCGAAGCAAACATAAAGTCCTATGTTCTGAATGCTTCCTATAATAACCAGAAAAGCAAATTCCTGTGGCAAGAGTGGAATGAAGTGCCAAGAACAGCCTTGCCGAGAGGGAAACATGTAATGTAAACTTACAGGTTAGGGATGCTCGGAGGGGGAAAGGAAAAAAACCACAACACATTCCAAAGACAGAAGAGAATTCAGTAAAATGCTCAAAGCAGGGGATCCAGTGGCAATTTCAAGGAACTGAAGAAGAACAATATAGTGGGAGCTCAATGAATGAAAGAAAGTAACAATGGAGACAGAGACACAGGGAGGGGCCAGATCACTGGGCCGTGGGGCAGAGTAGTTATTTTTCTTAATCTTAACAGCAACAAGAAGCCTTTGAAGAGTTTTAATCAAGGAAGTGACTCAGTAAAGTTTGCACTTAAAAGATCACTCTGTGATATGGAGAAGGTCTGAAGTGGGCAAAAGTGAGGGAAATGGTGAATCAGAAAATGGGTAACTTACTCAATGAAGTTAGCCTGAAGAAAATGTAGCAAAGGGATCATTTACACTGATGGAAGCAAAATCAAGACAAAGAAACAAATAGCCAGCCATTGGCATCCTTCAGCTTGGAAGGACAAGGCGGGTGGAGGTATGGCAGAAGTTGACCAGAGGTTGGTAAGGGTAAGAACAAAAGTAGGGCCAGCAGACAGGGCAGGGGTAGAGAGAAACATTCTCATCTTCCCCTTCCTAAGGCCTCTATCTTGCCTGTGCCTTCCCAGCCAGACCCAACTGGAAGGCCCAAGTTATTATCAAGGCAGAGCATGGGGGCTCAGGGCCAAGAGTGGATCTTAGGAGAGGAGCACAAAGAATAACAAGTCCAAATAATTAGCAGTTTCCTAACCACATATAAAGATGGACAAAAGTGAATGATTTGGAGACACTTTGGAGGTAAAGTCAAAAGGCTTTGATGATCAATTGTTGTGGAGAGGAAGAATGAGGAGGAAAGGATTTCATCTCAGATTCCACCTGGTCCAATGATGATGCAATGAGATACATAATGATACTCTTCACAAAGATAACGAATCCTAGAGGAATAGGGGGAGGGCATGCTGGTGTTAAGAGGTGAGTACAGCTCCCAACATGCTGAGTTTTAAGTGTATTTGAGACCATATAGTGTAGATATGAATAACCTTCTACTAATCTCAAATCTATGTGGACCATCAAACTACAATGAGTTCCACAGGTGCAGCCCTTGACCATGGTTGATTGTGCCACAAATTTAGGGCCTGGTTACAAGGGTGTTGGGAGAGAGAACACAAATATATTAGAACCTAACTCTTATCCTAGAGTTTGAGTTGAGCATTTAGCCAGAGCGAGGAAGCCCTATCCCTCACCTGCCATTAAAGACCTGCCCCTGGCACCTAGAACCAGGCAAAAAGTAACTAGACCCTACACCAGTAATGCTCATTCCTACAAAGTGACTGAAAGCTGATATTCTAAGTTTTTCTGTCTGAGGATTGAGTCTTAAGCACTTCTGACTGACTAGTGAGCATTAAAAAGTAATCCTCTCCCATTATCTATGGAATCCGCTGGCTTATGTTTCCATAAGATCATAGTATACCTCTGATCCCCTAGCTGGTGTCTCCTCCCTAGCTGCTTCTATGTAGGCTGGTGCTTGTGGCTTGTATGGGAGATGGCCATTCCAGTGACCATGCCCTGGGATAGGAATGACAGGGATGAGCTGGATGATACTAGATGTGCCCCCTCCTTTCTCAAGTTTATCATCATAGAAACTCCTGATTTGATCCCACACTGCATGCAATATTTCTCTTTCTCTCTCTAAGGCTTTACTCTTCACCGTTTGAGATTAGTTTGTGATTGTTGGTCTTCAAACTGGAACACCCTGTGTATGTTCAGAATTTCTGCTAGTATCTAACTACTCCTGCCCCAGAATCAAATGTTTCTCTGTGTGACATGATGTCAGCACCATAAAGCCTGATATGCTAATTTCTTGCTCCTATTTCAGAAGTGAAATTAATGCATAATTGCCATGACTGAAAAAAAATTACACTGGACAATAATCTCACCCTCCTACCTCCCAAGTGAATCAATGAAGGACATTAGGAAATATTTTCATTTCTATCAGGATTTTGATAAAAGGCAGGCTGGTGGAACATGATAGCATATTCACTTGCTGTAAACCACAAGAATTCTGGGCTTTAGGAAACTTAGTTTTTAATTCTTTTTAATTTTTATTTCTATTAAGGGAAAATAGAAATTATTGAAAGATTACCTAGTTTGAAAAGATGCTTCTGGAATTTAGTGACCCAAACTTTACAAAGAGTTCTTCATAAAATAGATGATCAATACACTTTTGTCTAAAGATCGATCTCATAACCGTAACTATATCTCACTCCACATGGTAACAGCTATGACAAAGGTGATCACAGAGTACAAAAGAAGCCGTGAAAAGTGGTCTTGAACTCAAACTAGGCATTGAGGAATATAGACTGTCAAGCATTACAGAGGAAACATTTTAAAAGGGGGGCAAATGAGAGGACATCAAAGGAGGAGTGTTACAGGAAAAGTGAAAGATAATGGAACAAATAGAGCTAAAAATAATACTGACCCATTTCTGAAGCATTAAGGCACAAAGCTGTTTTCCATGGCGTATCTTAGATTATCACCATACCTATACCTTAGAGTTACACCTGTGGTAGCAGATTCCTAATGGCTTCTGATTTTTTATCTTCTCCCCGCTTTGAGAAATCCAAGCAGAGAATGTGAAATGGAAACAAGAGCACTTAAAAGTACCCAGAGAATTTACCCTTTTGGTTATCAGTGTATAACTTTTCCTCCGCTGTCAGTGAAAATAAGAGAGAAGACAAGCAAAGAGCCCATATTTTCTGGTTGACCAGTATAAACTACCTCTGCTTTGGTGATTTTACACAATGTAACTGATCCTGAGGAAGGCATATTACGGCAGCTGTCCCCGTGGCTGGCACACCAACCACTGCTCCAGAAATGATGAATAAGCATTGTTCACAGTCAGATTACCATCACGGTTTGGCAAAGAGCATCCCTCCCAGGCAATAAAATATGACTTTGTTTTCAGTGTCAGACATGATTAAGTTAAATGTGTGCAGATTCCTAACCTTATCGATTTCCTTGTATAATGTTCATATTTCTCATGTGTTTCAACACCTTATTCATGCTTAAAGTAGAGGGAGACTTTGAAAAAACAGCTACTGTTTAGGAATCAAAGAGAATATTGGCAGGAAGATATGAAGCAATGCTTCATGAAAAAGGTATACACATAGATACTGAAGAGTAATAGAAAGACTCATGTTCTGGCCTTTTTCTCCGATTTGACTATTTGTGAAATAAACACAGACAGTTCCGTGGAGATTAACACAAAGTCACACAGCTAGAACAGATCTGAGAAGTTTAACTAACTTCTTTCATTTTACAAATGGGAGATGGAAGTTCAACACAATTTCATGCCTGATTCAAAAATCACATGGTAAAGGACAAAATCCAAACTAGAACTCAAGCTCCTTGGTTCTAAAACTAGGCCTTTCACCTGGTCTTGTACAACTTTAATACCTCCATGCCTCAGTTTCTTCATCTATAAAATAAAGATAATAGCATATATCTTAGAGGGATGCTCTTGGAAATTGAATAATCTTAATATATGTACCATTTCTTAGCACAAAGCTTTTTCACGTAGTATCCAATAAGTATTAGTAGTTATTATAGTACACTTGGTTTTTTTTTTTTTACTTATTTATTTTGAGAGGGAGAGAGAGCAAGCACATGATCAGGGAAAGAGCAGAGAGAGAGGAGAGAGAAAATCCCAAGCAGGTTCTGCACTGTTAGCACACAGCTCCATGCAGAGCTCCATCTCCCAGATCATGAGCTCATGACCTGCACCAAAATCAAGTCAGACTCTCAACCCACTGAGCCACCCAGGCTCCTCTATAGTTATTTACATATAATAGTATACTCTTAACATGTGTTTTTCTTCAATAATTTTATTAGGAGTTGACCTCATGTAAGGTCAGCAATCAAATGTATATTGTGACACGTATAAAAAAGACCCCTTTACCAAATGTGTATTTTTCACTAAGACACCTAAAATGTTTCCCTTAAGGCATTTTTCTTTGGCTTAAACATTACTTTCTTTCCAAAATATGCTTTTATTGTCAGATCATGTTTGGATTAATTCACTCCTATGTGTGTATAGGAGATTAACAGATTCTTTTTTTTCCCCCAGTACAGTGTGAAGCAAGACAGAACGGAGCTTCTAGAGGCCTAGAAAATGAGATAAATATATAAGGAGAAATCAAAGAGGGGAAAATGAGATAGTGCTAACATACTGAGTCAGTGTAAGGAAAGCAACAGGGACTTAACTTCTGTAAAGCCACTGGTCTGAGGAAAGGGTTAAAACTTTTCATACACTTAAGAGACAAATACCTCCTTTTGGAAAAGAGAACAAAGGAGAGGTGACAGCCATCAGGGAGTAATGGTTGTCTGGGCAAAATGAAGCACCAATTTAGAGCTTGCTTACACAAGTATTTCTATTTTTCAGGAACCCTGAAAGAATGTCAACCATTGAGAAAGGCATCCTGGGATTATCTTGTGTCCAATGAAAAATAACGACTAGTAGATAATAACCATGAGACTGAAGGATGCTTCCCCACTCTCTCCTCAGCCTTGGGAAAAGTGTTTTTGTAGGCCCTCCAGGCTACCCCTCTGGGGAGCACATTCCTCTTTCTTGGGGCTCCCTTGCATACAAGCTATCTCTACTAAGCCCCACTTGCTTGCTTTCTCTTGAGTTCAGTGCTCATTTCTATAATATTGAGATTCAGTGGGCCTTGGGGTCCAGTAACAATACCTGCAAACCTTCCCCACACATGCTAGGTATACTGCCCTCGAGCTTGGTCCTCATCAGATCACAAGTGAGACAACTACAACTGTCAATTCTAGAAGGCCACATGTGGAGAAAAATGTTGGAAGGGAACAAAATCTCCAGAGGAGGAAGGAATGAGATAGATTAAAGGACTTTAGAAATCATATGGTAAGAGAACGAGTTGAAGAACTGATGTCTATTCCAGGGAGGGTAGGAATGGAAAAGGGGAAGCCAGGATGAATACAATTACCCCCTTAACTGTAGGAAGGATTATTCCTTAAAGCCACCATGAATTCTTTCAGAACATCAGGCAATCATATGCTTCTTCCTCTAAAGTCCCTGTATTTTTTCTTTCCTGATATTTATTATAATAAAATCTGATTGTTTATGTAGTTTTTTCTCATTAGATTTTAAGCCCCTTGACTGCTGGAACCATGTCTTCCTGACTTCTGTATTCTCACTTTTAAAACAGCACTTGGCATATAAACCTGATTGTAGAGTAGAAAAGAAAAAAGAAAAAAAACCTCCTCTGCATAACATCAAAGAACAGAATTAACATCATGGGTACAGTTCTCAGAGAGAGATTTCAACTGCACAGCAGGAAACCCTCCTTAATGCTTAGATTCATATATCAGTTTATAGTAGCAGTTCATGGAAAAGGAGCCTACGTGGAAAAGGTCCCTATGTGGGACCCTGCACTTGACTGGGAGGTTGTATTAATGACCATTAAGACTAGTTCAGGCTTTTAAAATTTTTACTTAGGACAAATTAGACCTAACTGGCCTCCCTGACATTTTCTTCCCTGTCTGATCTATCCTATATATTTCTTTACAAATTATCTTGCTAAAACAAAAATGTCATCACCTATACTTCTTCAAAAACCACTTGGTCTCATTGACAACACCAGCATTTGCTACAGAAAATTTTTGTAGAACACTACTCCCATCATATGGTGAGCAAATAATGGGTCCCACTATAAAATACAACTACAAAATGCCATATGCTAGTCCTCTTAGAGTTTTGCGATGCTCCTTAGCACCTGTTACAAAAACTTTGGTATGTTTCAGATAGAGGGCAATTTCAAACTGGTTCTCTCCAGTCTCATCTTCATCTCAGACAACATTGCCTTTTTATGTCAACATCACTCACAAAGTGCCCCTGTCTCTCACCTACTATTTGGAGGGTTAGAATATTTCCAGACTGGGATTTGAGAGGCAGCACCCAGGGGAGCTCCATCAGCGAGGTGTGTGGGGAGGGGGAGGACAAGATGAGCTGGCAGAAACTGGGGCAGGCCTCAAGCAACACTTGATGGCCGACTAGGCTGGCCATCTGAGGTTAGCGCGACTTCACATCAGATAAAACTGATAAAACATGAATAAAAACTGATGCTAGGACAACTCCCACAAAACTCACTGGCATGCTTTCTTTGAAAAAATCTAGTCTCCTCCACCCTCCCTCTTCTCTCCAGGAAAGGCCTTTTACTTTCCTTCTCATCTCCTAGACACCAAAGCTGGCATCTGTAAACCATAGTAAAAAATAAAAAAGGAATACTCACAACAGGGAAAGCCAACATAAATAGAGCTATCAACACCCTGTAGGTGACACTGCTGGGACCCTGCCCAGATGTCCTTTATCAAGCAGGTGCACCCAACCCCCAGCTGCTGTAAATATTGGCTGCCAATGGCCCACAGTTTTCCTCTTTCCTAGAGAATTACCTTCCATGGAATTAGAGCCACCTAACTCTTTGATCCTTCCTCCATGTAGCCAATGGCTGACTGACTTAAGAGATATAAAAGACCAGGTCCTTGCCTCAAGGTGGGGTCAACTCTGGGGTTCAACTTGTGCTCCAGAACTTTGTGCGGGATCAACTAAAGCCAAACTCAAGTTGGGACCACGTCTCTGCTTAACTTCATCCCCATCTTGCTCTACTCACTCAAGAAATCAGCCCAGATCTGATTTCAGGCTCTGCTTCTAAAAAGTCCAACCGAAGACAATTCCAAAAGACCAGTTAGAGGATTCAATTCTCCTCAATTTGTGAATCCTTAAAAATAATTCCTCACTGTCTTCCCTTTTTTCCATTTCTGTTATATATCTGCCTTTAGAGACATATTTTTATGTCTTTATGTTTATTGTATTTCTATATAGAAAAACCAAGCCAAGGTCCTCAAAATAGAGCCATCTTGTTAGAGTATCTTCCCACTGCTTCTCCCGTTTGCTGTTGAATATTTAAGTATTTGAAATTAAAATATCAATGTAGCAATACCTTTATGCTATTTATATTTGCTCCTGTAACCATAATTCCCAGGGACATTTTTAGCCTTATGTGTACATGTATAAATTTGTAGTTACCATATATAAATAGATTCAATACTGATGCATGAGCATCTAACCCAGAGTTCTTTATTTATCTTGTATGATTATCTATTTTCAACAACTATTATTGGGGGGGTTGAGGTCTTTGTTTTTTTTTTTTTTGAAGAAAGGTCATGAGTGTTAAAATCTTTGGGCACTGACCCTCCCTTGTCTGACTTCTCACTGGTCTTTATTCTTTATATTTAACAACAATTTGGCTGGGTATAAAGACCTAGGATAATAATTTCTGTCATTACTCCATACAATTTCTCCACTGTGTTCTGGTATTGAATTCTGCCATAAAGAATTTTAGACCAGTTTGTTTTTTATTTTATTTATTTATTTTTTTGAGAGACAGAGAGAGACGATGCAAACAGGGGAGGGTCAGAGAGAGAGGGAGACACAGAATCTGAAGCAGGCTCCAGGCTCTGAGCTAGTTGTCAGCACAGAGCCTGACATGGGGCTTGAACCCACGAACTGTGAGATCATGACCTGAGCCAAAGCCAGGCACTTAACCGACTGACCCAGGTGCTCCCAATTTGTTTTTTGTGCCTTGACACCCATGGACACTTTGTCTATATCCATCAAGATGTTTCACATCAACTCTTTCATGAACACAAGAAACTTTTTAATATTAAGATTTAGGTATTAATTGATTTCAGGAAACATTCCTCTAATGGATATTTGCAATTTTTTCTATGGCGTTTTCTTTTCAGGAATATCATTTATTATAATTTATATCTCCCTTGTCTGACTTCCATATCTATAATATTATCTATAATCACTTTTGATTCTAATAGATTTTGGGTTCCATTTTTTTTCCTGTGATCATACCAAGC
This sequence comes from Suricata suricatta, assembly GCF_006229205.1. Taxonomy (NCBI): domain Eukaryota; kingdom Metazoa; phylum Chordata; class Mammalia; order Carnivora; family Herpestidae; genus Suricata; species Suricata suricatta. Next base: position 94,324,369 of record NC_043702.1, on the reverse strand, counting down.
CTTCTTTCTGTTATCATGGATGTTGTTTTCAACCTTGTCTTATATAATTCTTTATATTCTTAATATGGTCACATGCTCTAAATTTAAATTCAAGATAGTTATCATATACTGTAGTATTTGTTTCAGGAGTAAAATTTAGTGATTCATCACTTACATGTAATACCCAGTGCTCATCACAACCAATAAGTACCCTCCTCAATTCCTATCACCCATTTATCCCATCTTCCCCTCCCATCTTCCCTCCAGCAAGCCTCAGTTTGTTTTCTATAGTTAAGAATCTCTTATGGTTTGCTTTCCTCTCTGTTTTTATCTTGTTTTATTTTTCCTTCTTTTCCCCTATGTTCATTTTGTATCTTAAATTTGGCATATGAATGAAATCATATGGCATTTGTCTTTCTCTGATTGACTTACTTTGCTTAGCATAATACATTCTAGTTCCATCCATTTGTTGCAAATGGAAAGATTTTATTCTGTTTGATCGCCAAGTAATATTCCATTGTATATAAATATATCACATCATTTTTATCCATTCATCAGTCGATGGACACTTGGACTCTTTCCATAAAATGGCTGTTGTTGATAGTGCTGCTCTAAACATTGGGGTCCATGTGCCCCTTTGAATCAACATTTTTAAATATTCGTTGGCTAAATTCCTAGAAGTACAATTACTGGTTCTGTTTTAATTTTCTGAGAAACCTCCATACTGTTCTCCAGAGTGGCTGCCCCAGTTCCCATTCTCACCAGCAGTGCAAAAGGTGTCCCCTTTCTCCACATCCCCACCATCGTTGTTTCCTGAGTACATTTTAGCCATGTGGACAGGTGTGAGGTGGTATCTAGTTATGGCTTTGACTTGTACTTCCCTGATGACGAGTGATGTGGTCACATTTTTAGACAGATTTAATCTTGCATTCCATCTTTTAAGACCTACCAGTTTTCCTCTCAATGTGATGTTTACCTTTTATGTGATATCTTTTTTACTAATAATTTACATTTCCTTTATCTTAAAGTATACAGAATATATTTTTTTTCTTCTTCAGTTCTTTTTCTGATACAGTATCAGCTTTGCATTTTGTCTTCTGTATTCCTCTCCTCTGTTGATCTTGTGTTTGTTTCCTTCTGCTCATTGTGCTTCTTGGACTGAGAAAGTTCTGGGCAAATCAGTGATTTGTCCATTAGCAGGAAGCAGTGTGGGCAAAGTGTGGTCCAGAGAAGCCAGAAGTTTCCACCTGAGTATGTTGCCTTAGTACACTTCTATACTAAATCAACGCTATTGCCCGTCATGATGTCTGGGTCTCCTAAGGGTTCAGCACTGCCCTGTGGCTCCGCTTGGTTGATGGTCAAGCTTCTTATCTCACAGTCTTCTTTCATGGTTTGCAGTTAGTTTTCATCTCTTCAAAGGACTCTAATAAGCAGGTTCAGAAAACTCCTAATACATCCCAAGGTGGAGAAAAGAATAAAATAGCTTTGGCATGCTTCTGTGAAGATAGTTTCTTCTCTTTTTCTTATTAGCAGATACTTTCAGAAAGGGAAGCAAGTACTATATTTGTCCAATCATCTCTTCCTAGGACTCCACTTTCTGTACAGTGGCCATGGTTCACTTCCTACTCTTTTACCATCCTATTCATTTTGTTATTACCTAATGAAGATCTCTATTTACTTGTGGTCTTTCTTACTTTATCTGCTATCAGTTTATGAAAATTTCTAAAACCCAAAGCAGCTGGCATTCCTGAATTAAGTGTTTTCCATTAAGCAGTCTCTGTTGTGAAGCAGTCTCTAACAATGCATTATGTACAAATTAGTAGCCATCTGTATTTTACTTTGTTCATTTACTCAACCCTTCTGCTTTCACTAAATATCTATGGAGTGCCTTTGATGTGTGTTGGCCCAAATAGAAATGGAGGGAAAAAAACAAAAAATACATTTACAGCACTTCATAAATCCTCTGGAGATAAACAGAAATGTTTTAAAGAATTTGATGATAGTTTTAGAGGCCAATTTTATTTAGTCTGCATTTCTATCACCCATAAATATTGTTAAGCGTTGATTATCTGCTTTGTTCCTGACCAGGGAAATTGAATTTTATGAGCTACTGATGAGATTGATTTTTCTAAGAAAAGAACATTGGTCAGTTGTTTCAGAGATTTTTCTTTTTTTTTTTTTCATGATGGTTACATTTTGAAAGGGGAATATATATACTCCTGAGAAGATTTAAAGATTTTATTATTTTTTATAATAATCCCACCACAATACATGAGAGAGAATGTAAAATGACTTCATGTAATCCCATAGGTGAACTAGTAAGGATATATTTTGTAGACTTCTAAAACAAATCCTTCAATTCACTGAATTCTTTGGAGAAAATATTTCATGTAAAGCCAATAAACATATAAATAAGTAATAGACTGATGTAGCTATCAGATGGAAAATATAAAAGTGGGTGATGGCTCCACACTATGGATCTGGGAAGAGCAATTTGATGCTGTTTTGAGGAAAGAAGGAGCCACATTTAGGCTGGGCTATTAAGGTGCCTTCTTTTTCTGCAGAATGCAGACGGTGCTGAGCAGGGAACATTACTACAACAGTGACTCTGATTCTGACTAAGGGACTCAGTTGCAAAAAGTGCCAAGTAAAAATGAACTGGGGAGTTTGGTCATCATTAGCTCACCAGGGTGTAGAGGACTGGAAATTGCTTTGGCGGATGTACAATATCACTGAGTGTCTCAGACCTTTGAACTCTTCTTAGATCATGCATGCAAAGTAAATGGCACTGGTGGATGGATGCATAAGGGCCAGAGTGCACCCAAATAACTAATACTGATAAAATAACTAAATAAAAGATAGTCATTATGAGGGCTCATAAGCAGTTCTCCTGCAAGGTCGAAAGGGGTAAAGCCAGACAGTTATATGGCTAAGATTAGAAAAACAGTGGAGAATTCAGTGACAGGCAGTCTGAGTCTCTCTTTCCTACTCATGGAAACTCCTAGAGGCAACTCAACAGTCAGTCTCAGTACTTGACATCTGAATATGAAAGAGATTTTTCATATCAATGAGTACTATTATAATTCAAGAGAATTTAGCTCTCCAAATGACTTGAGAACTTCTCAGGGACAGTACGCCCCACACCTCCTTCACAGGTAAACCTTTTGTTCAAGTGACATCTCATGTTAAAGCCTAGTGGATTAAATTAATAAAACTGGCATGTCTGAGGGTTCTTATGGGAGTCCTGACCTCACATGTAGCCTTCGAGTAACCACAGCTGAGCCGACAGAGCTCTGAGGAACATGGTTTGAAGAACTGAATTGTCTAATATAGGGCCATCCAGCTAGACTGAGGCAGTGCTGAAACTAGAAGTTAGGTAACCTGCTTTGATGTCCACACAATTTATCAATAATTGTCAAACTTTAATGAGTACATGAATCACTTAGAAATCTTATGAAAATGAAAATAATGATTCAATGGGTCCCAGAGGGTCCTGAGATTCTATATTTCTATTTATTTATTTGTTTGTTTTCATTTTAGAGAGAAAAAACACAAGCAGGGGAGAGGGGCAAGGAGAGAGAAAGAGAATCCTGAGCAGACTCCATGCCAGGGCAGAGCCCAATGTGGGGCTTGATCCCAGAACCCTGGGATCATGACCTGAGCCAAAATCAAGTGCTTGATGTTTAACCAACTGAGCCACCCAGGTGCCACCTTAGGTTGTGCATCCCTAACAAGACCCCAGGTGATGTCAATGCTGCTGGTCCAGGGAGCATTCTTGGAGAAGCAAGGCTTTCTGCTATATTGTATTGTCAGGAATTCAGAGAAAGGAAAGGGTGGGGGGATGAGGGAAATGGGGAGGCAGGGAGAGAGAGATGGAGAGAGATTGAGAAGGAGAAAGGATCTCCAAATGAATGAGTGAAGAAATGAGAGGCTGCAAAGTGCCCCTAGAACCCTTGTCCAATGGATGAAGCTAACCTCAGAGGTCCTGCACATTCCCTCTAGCTTCTTTCTTCTAAGCACTCACCATCCCTGAGCCTCCTCCTTGCAGCCTGGTACTCACCTCACCAAGTTGGGCAACACCAAGCTTTCCTATGAAATGTCAACTTCTCCTGACCCCTGTAGTCAGACTTCACATATATGAGGCAGCTGATCAAATAATTTGTGGGCTAAAAATAGTTAATGTGTTTCCATTTCAAGACAATATTTGGATTCACTTTAGGACCTTAAAAACGTTAATGCAAATTAGTGGAAAAAAATGTGAGTTTCACAGGCTTTCTCATAGTCTTTACTATCACACCATGAAGACAGATGCAGACTCCTCAGTGATAGTCTGTTACTCATCCATGAAATGGAAAGACGCTTTAAAGACTGGTTATACTCCCCAAACCCAAAGAACTTAGTTATTATTTATAATATGTAATCCACAATGGGAACTAAAGTGAATTGCCATGTAATAAAAATCTCATTAAAACAAAGACAACAATACAAAATGCCTTAAATTAGTTAGGAGGAGAGCCACATTTTGAGAGGCTGCTGGAGAACTGACTTTATTGACTTCCATTCCCCCAAAGTTGCTCTGGGTACAACATTATAATAGGAAGTCTTTTTGTACCCATTGACAGTTACCTGTATGTAAATCAAAATTTACATAGCTTTCAAAAATTCCCAAAATACATTCTACCCAAAGATTCATGTATCTTTTAGGGCTAATATTAGCAGTTCATGAAAACAGAATAAAATGTTTAAAAATCCTATAATTTATCACAAAATCATTCTAGTCCATTCATATTTTTGAACGAGACACTCCCTTCTGAGTTTAATATGGTAAACCAGCTTAAACTATTTAGAAGTCGACACTGGTATTGCTTTTCTTGTAATTTGATAAAGTACAAGGAAAACATTTGAATAATGAAAGAAAGGCATTTTCTCCTCAATACATTAAGTAAAAGCAAATCGCTAACTTATTATCCTGTTTCCATGAGAACCAAAGCCAAGAGCCAGTCTCACACAAGGCGTCTCTCCCGCTGTACACATTTTCCCCTTCTTTGAATCTACTTTAGATTGCTGTCCAAAGGCTACATAGTTAGTGCTGGGAACCAAATGACTATCTTTGCTCATCTTTCCCAGGTTGAAAGAGCTGCCAAAGTAGTAAAACCGGAAACAGTGGCACCTGATCATAGTAGGGCTGGAGAAAGGGCTGGCTGGAAAAAAGGGACCTGGGAGAAAAACTGCTTTAATAAATCTGATTGGCTTAGGAATTGGAGATTAAATTTGAACCTCTGACCTCCATCTCCAGTATTTCTTCACTTGAACACAGAGCATTGCCTCTGCGTGGTGTATAGGGTAGCCTGGTACAACGCAATGTCCTCCTCCACCTTCACCATCTTTAGCCAGAGTAGCATCAGTTAAGTGACTTCCCTCCCCACCCCAACAGCTGTTCTCAAATTGTTGTTACTGGACCAGCAGCATCAGCAGCACCTGGGGACATGCTAAAAATACAAATTAATGGGCTTTGCCTAGAATCTACTGACTCAGAGACTCAGGAAGAGCCAGCTGCACGTTTTCACAAGGGCTCTGGGTGGTTTTGATACAAGCAGCAGGATCACCAGTTCCACAACTGTGGGGACACATGCACTTTAACTTGGAGCTAAGTGACCCTCCGCACGAAGAGAAGAGTGGCTGGAGCTCATGTCTCCTCCACAGCACCTGCACTGAGAGGTGTCCCTAAGGTAACTAAATATCCTGGCGATATTTAATATTTAACAATAGGAAAGAGGATGACGTGAGGGGTGGGGTGGTGGGTTAAGGTTCAAGAATTAAAAAAAAAGAAGGAACTAAGTATTTCTTACATCATTTTGGACTTTCTCTTTTAATGCAGTTGGGTTGAGGACCATCTCTGGCGCCAAATGATAACTAAACAATCGCTTGTGTACACAATATTTGAATTTAGACTTTCCAGGGTGTGTGATGTGTATTTGCCATCTATCTATGGAAACAAGACTCCTTGATTTGCATCTGAATCAGGATTTTCAGGAAGAAATAGTATCAGAATGCATTGCTCTTTTTGTGAAGTCTCTATCTTCATAAAGCTGCCTACCTCTGTAAGGTACCCTGGCTCTCTTGCCTGCTCTAGCTGGAACACCACACCGAAGCTAGATGCCCATTGCAGAGGTGCTGGAAAGGGGCTCTCGGCAAACTAGAAGCCTGGGCCTCAGGACCTAACAGGCTCCATCCCACACCCGAATTCTCTCCCTTTATGACAGAGCGGGCTCGGAAAGGACGCAGGGCGCCGTTCTCAAATGCACTCTCATCACGAAAGGTTGTGGATTTAGAATGTTGCAAAGTAAAGCTGACCCTAAGATAAAATCGGACATTGTCTTAGGGCTAAATGCTCACTTCAAGCACATTTCGAATCTCTTGCCTCATTCTCTTTAAGAAGCATGAAGAAAACGAAGATGTGATGATTGGAAAGGCTTGCACCTGGAGTCCAGTTAATCAAATGCACTGGAGTATACTGTAGCGTGCTGTATAACACTGCGCATGCACAGTTTGCTTTTCCTTGTTACCAGCAATGAGTGAATGCTCTCGAGTATTGTCGGCGAGTCAGGCTGTGACACGTGGGAACCCGTTTTACTGTCACAGGGAATTGGGCACATACTCTGATGATGGCCTGGACCTGCTTTTCCCCTACCTTCACTATGAGACATTTGTACCTTCTGTGGTGTAGGGACAAGGGGGAGGCAGCCTCAAGATGGGCCACCTTGGCATGAAGACTACTGAGCTAAAAAGCAATTAAAACTCAGCAGATTACAGAGAAGCTAATTATAAGCCCTACAACCACGTGAAAAGCATTTAGATAGAAGAATCGCCCCAGCAAGGAAGCTCTCACCATAGACACCTCCCTTATACCGTGAAGTGTGGATGGCAGCCAGAGCGGGACCCAACACGGTCTAGTTAATCAAAGCCCTGTGTCCCACTGTTACTGAGGGGCCCAGCAGACATTTGTTTACCAAAAATCGACTCTTTTTCATCTTCCTGTGAATTACATTTCTTACCTTTGAAGTCCCAGGTCCCTATCATTTTCTCTTTGTTCAGAATCACATATATACCTCATTTTGCCTGTCTTTGGAATTTCCAGGACTGTGTGTATTCCCCCTATGTACAGAATTAAATTTGCTTTTTCCTAGTTAGTCTGTCTCTTACCAATTTGATTCTTGATCAGCTCTGGCTAGAGGGACCTTGAAGGAGACAGTAAATTCTTGCTCCCTGGCAAGGGAGGTAGGGAATACAAATGCATTGTAGCTATTTTTTCTAAGACAAAGTCAGTGCATTTTTTTTCACATAATGTATCTACATTTTTGACCTGAGGGACAAGTAACATGCAAACCCCAAGTCTTTGCCAGGGCCCTGAAACCCTGCCCCGTGGAATGCCAAGCATTCCTAATTTCTTTAGGGAAGGGAGTATCCTTTTATGTAAGACTTTGCTCCTCTCCCCTGAGCAAGGATAAGAGGATTCAGCCCTACAGAGGCTCCAATATATGTCTTAATCCTACCTCTTCTCTGTTCCCTCAATCTCGGGAAGGAGCAAGAACACCTCTACGAGTGGCTGTAGCTGATACCTTTGAAATTGCCTGAGGATGCTTGGCTCACATCTGTGGGCTCACCCTTCTGCTTATATTCCCATTAAAATGGGCAGCCTCAGCTTGAGCCTCAGGACTATGCAGGAAGCGCAAGTTCCCTATTTTCAAGGAAATACCTGAAAGCAAGACAGATAATGCTGAATTCCTATTTGGGCACTGCATGTGAGAATTACCAGGATTATGTAACAGGTTTTTTTGGTCTTGGTGTCTGAAAATCCTTCTCATGATGAAAACAACCAACATCTTAGACTTACATCAATCAGGTCAAAAGAATACTGCTTTCCTCCTCCTCCTGATCTTTCTTCTTTACTCTGTAAGGCATGGCAGACAGTGAAATAAATGCAGCTCCTTGAACAGGCAAATATTCAATCAATGATTGGCTTTTTTCATAACACCAATCTCTCTAACCTTTCTGCACAGTGACATTAGAGATGGGCCAGAGGTGCGGGCAATCCTGCACAGGTCTGCTGCTGGCACCTAGAAAGTCTGCATATCTCTGAAAGAACTCAAAACCCAGCTCTACAAATGTCCATGCTTTGCTCATGGTAAATTAATATTCTCAGAGTCATGCGTTAAGGAGAAAACCCTAGCTAACTTATGATATATAAAGGGAAAATAATATACTTGTTAATGTGCATAGCATGGTATTGAGAGGGGAGGGGAAAATAGGACTTAAAAAATGTGTATTTATTTATTTTGAGACAGGGTGAGCATGCAAAGAATGAGCAGGGAAAGGGAGAGAGAGAGAATTCCAAGCAGACTCCATGTAGTCAGCACAGAACCTAACACAGGGCTCTAACTCACAAACCATGAGATCAAAACCTGAGCTGAAACCAAGAGGCAGATGCTTAGACTGACTGAGCCACCCAGGTGCCCCGGGGGGAGCGGGGGGGGGGGGGGGGGGGGGGGGGGAGGGGGACTTTTATCTGTACCTATGACCCTCTAGTGGTTGTGTTCAGCACTTTTATACAAAGCAGCACAATTAATCCTTATGCTGATTCTCCAATTTTACAGTTGAGAAAATTGGGGCCACAGAGTTTGTGCATCCAATCAGGTTGGTCTTTTGTACACTGGGCTCTGCAAAGGGTGAATAAAAGCGTAAGATGCAGGTTCCATGGGGCATTCCGTGAGACAAACTGACCCTCCAGTTATGCAGTCATTAAGTTCTAAGAGGTGTGGAAACAGAAACAATGAGAACTCAACATGGAAAAGGAGATAGAAATTGGGTGGGCCTGGCAATAAAGAACTTCCTCCTTTCCAGATTTCTAAACTAACTTCAGGGTTCACTTATTCACAATAAGATCATCTGGATCATGTTTTACAAAACACTGGAGCCTTACAAAGGGCAAGAACAACTTCTATGCTCTCTACTTATTTCTGTCCTATTTCCCAAATAAAAATAACTCTATACCATTGATGTGTTCAAAGACCACAGTGTCTTCGAATTAGGGGCATCATCTCCACAGGTGCCTGGAGATCTTTACAGATAATCCTTTTTAATTGCAACTTTTAAAGTAGATGACAGAACATAACATTTTCTAGCAAGGGAGAAAAATGTATGGAAAACTTCTCATCTGGAAACAACACAGAGCAAGAAGCAATTAGAAGCTCCCAGATGGTGTGCCCAGAAGAAGTGTCATGCCAAGCCTCCCCCTCATTATTGGTTCAGGATCACCTTGTGGATCAAATACATAGAACTTTGAATTACTGCAAAGTTTGGGAACCAATGTGCATTTTGAGCTGACAGGTGAATCCTCCTTGCCTCTGCTTACCACCGATCATTCTGCTGCACGTACACCAAGAATTAAGTTTAAGTAGACTGGAGGGCTCCACAGGCTGCATTCAGCTCTGTGTAATGTCCACCCCTAAGGTTTATTTATCCCTGACATCAGCTTCATCCTATTACATATGCTTTATTCCTGCTGTATTTCCAGAAGACGGTGCTTCAAACTAGCCAGTTGCTTCTTTTCAAGTGTTTCTCAATTGCTTGTTTGAGAGCAAGAATAAACAGATAAATGTCACAGCCTGCTCTGACACTTATCTTTAGCATAAAAATATTTTGGGGGCCAGGCGCCTGGATGGCTCAGTTGGTTAAGCATCTGACTCTTGATTTTGGCTCAGGTCATGATCTCTCCTCCCTAACAGCCTGGAGCCTGCTTGGGATTCTCTCTCTCCCTCTTTCTCTGCCCCTCCCCTGTTCATGCACGCACACCCATGCTCTTCCTCCCTCCCTCCCTCCCTCCCTCCCTCTCTCTCTTTCTCTCTCTCAAAATAAAGCAATAAACTTAAAGAAAACATTTTGGGGGCCCAGCGATGCAACTTCTGACTGTGCTGCATAAGCATGTCTTCATCAGCGTCCAAGCTTACACTACGGCTTTCCTGGACTCACGGTGATTTTATGCAGTCTCTGCACAGAAGGACATTCAAGGCTAAATACAGAAAGCAATTAACTCATTTTTTTTTACAAATCACTATGCATTATAAAAATATCTCTATATAAATATATCCATGACATAAATATATGTTTATTACATTTAGTGTAAGATAAAATGGAATCACTAGTCCATACTATCATGGTCTCCTTATTGTCAGCACAAGGGACCATGATCCAGGCATACCCGTCATCCCTGAATCAGAGAAAGACTTCATACTCTTTCTATGGAATGATTTAAACCACATACTCAAGCCCTTTGGCACCTATAATGAAGAAGATGCTTTGGTAAATTTAAATTAAAAACTACAAAAAAATCCTTGGCCTAAATTTTAAATGTGGAAGTAAAAAGGTGACCCCATTACAAGCCATGACAATATTCTCCACCGTGAACCTCTTTGATTTTCCTAACAATCCTAAAGGTAGAGAAAATTGTCAAGGTAAATAGCTGAAAAACAAACGAAACTCTCCAACAGTAGGAAGCAGTAATAAGCCTACTATTCACTGAGTACCTACTATGTGGTAGCAGGCCTAGTGCTTTATTCGCCTCAACCCATTTCATTTTTACAGCAAGCCTGTGAAGTCTAACAATCTTTCTTTCAGGTGTCGTGACCACAGCTGAGAAAAGACGAGCAAGTACTCAAAGGCCACAGCAATTAGTGGCAAAGTCTATATTTACACCCAAGGAACAAGACTAAAACATACCCTCTTACCATTCCATCTGTTTCTGAAGGACACAGGGGAATAAACATGGCTGACTTGGGAGCCCTCCCTCATACCTCCTTTCCTGTGTCCTCCTTCCCAGTGTCCCTCCCTCCTTTCCTGTCCCTGGCTGCACTTCTTTCATTTCACACTTTTTTGCCATGTCCTTGCCTACTCCTTGTCACTTATCAAAAGGAACAGACATAAAGCATTTCAGCTTTTAAAAATCATATATATTCTCCCTATAAAATAAACAAAAGAACAAACAAACAAGTATGCGGTCAGGGAATGTTAATCCTTCTCTAAAGTTTACACGTGTGAAACACAGCCCATGTGTACTCACACAAGCTTGTAACTTCTCTGCATTCCTAAATCATCACGCCTTAGCATTCACAGTGGCTTTCTTCAAATATCCCATACTAGATCTGCCCTCAGCAGCAGCAAATCATCTAGATTCCTAGAGAAAGGAATCCACAAACAGCAACTCCCTCGTGGGCTGTTACTCCATTCACTTCCTCAGAAATGAAAATGAGAGATGTGGAAGCTGGGGGATCCTTACAGAGCCTTCTGTCATCTCCTTCATTATACCACCAAGGGCCCAGGATGGGAGCTCAGGTACCAACAGGGACTTTAAAGAAAAGAAGGTAAGAGGTTAGGCTAGAGGTGTGCTCCTCTCCAACTCCGTGACCTCGTTCAAATTACTTAATTTCTTTCCATTTCAGTTTCTTCATTTGTGTAAAAGGAAAACCCTTCCTCACAGGGCTGTTGTGGCAAAATTTAAGAGAACTAAAGACATTACTATTATTAAAATATTTGGTTCATAGTTAAGAACTCCATAAATCATTCTAACAATTATGATTTGTCTCAGTCAGGAATCATTTGGTTGATAAGTTTGTCAGAAACAAAAGCCCTTTGAGCCTAGTTTAGATCAAAGAGAGAGTTCACTGGTGGACTAGCTGAGCATCTCTCTCTCTCTCTCTCTCTCTCTCACACACACACACACACACACACACACACACACACAATGCAGACGGGTTTGTTTGGCATCTGGGAACACTGGAAGGGGGAGGACCGGATGTGGCTTACCCTTGCATCAGGTCATCTAGTCTCCTGTGTCTATGTCTCCCTGCTTCACTGCTGCCCCCCGCCCCCCTCCCCCACCCTATGCCACACACACAGGGTTTCTCCTCTCTCAGTACTTAGTGGAAACTGGCAAAGTCCACCTTACCTCTGCTTCAAGCACACATAGTTAATTAAAGCCCCTGTTTCTGAAGATCCTTATTTCTGAACTTAACATTCTCGAGGGTTGGGGGGGAACCATTTGGCATGTCTGAGGTGTCTGCCCCAGCTCAGTGAACACGGACAGGGCTGGAGGCAGGGTAATTGGCTCATCGGAGGCTGTGGAAGCAGGTTCTCTGAGAAGGGGATTAGGGAAGCCAGACAAATCAAAGGGCATGCCTACTTCATTATTATTATTATTATCATTATCGTGTCACTGGAGAAGACCAGAACAAAGCTGTTGTGATTCTGGCACAGTGTGCTATGCTCTTTCTTACAAATCGGTATCCTCTGCCTGAGCGTCAGTTCTCACAAAGCCTTGTATTCATATATTTATTGCAACATCGTTCATAAAGAATGGATAGATACACTGTGATATATTCACACCATGAAATGCTACTCGGCAATAAAAAGAAATAAAATATCATTAAGTATAATAACATAATATTATTACATAAGTCAATCTCAAAAACATCATGCTGAGAAAAATAAACCAAAGGTAAAAGACTACACATTGTAGGCTTCCCTTTATATGGAATTTTAGGAATGGTAAAACCATAGTCACAGAAAACAAGTCAGTGGTTGCCCGGGAATAGGAATAGGGGTGGAGTGTGTTCGGATGGCAAAGGGACAAGAAGCGTCATTTTAGGGTGATGGGACTCTGTTAGATCTTCACTGCAGTGGTGCTTACCTGGCTGCATGCAATTAAGAGCTAAGAGAGAAAGGAAGGAAGGAAGAAAAAAAGGGGAAAAAAAATAAGAAGGAAGAGAGGGAAATCATATACAAATTCTACATGTCATTTTTTTCCGGTGGTTCAGGATATGTCAAATATTACCTTTAAAAAATATACCATTACAGGGCACCTGGGTGGCTTGGTCAGGTAAGCGTTTGACTTTGGCTCAGGTCATGATCTCATGGTTCATGGTTTTAAGCCTCACGTTGGACTCTGGGCTGACAGCTCAGAGCATGGAGTCTACTTCGGGTTCTGTGTCTCCTTCTCTCTCTGCCCCTCCCTGACTTACACACAAACACACACACACACACACACACACACACACACACTCACTCACTCACACACTCTCTCTCTCAAAAATAAATTTGAAAAACATTTTAAAAAGACATATATTATTGCTGCTAATATAAACTTCTTATAAAGCAATTACCATATGGCAAAAAGTATGCCATGTAATTCCTTTCTATGTATTACTGGATTTAATTCTCACAACAACCCTGCAGGCACAAAGGAGTAAGTTGCCCAAGTAACTACAGAGTAGGTGATATTATCCCCATTTTAGATATTAAGAAGTGGCTGTTCATATAAACAGCCTTTCTTGCTAAGACTGTCCAGCTAGTCAGTGGTAGAAATGGGAATCAAGTTCAGGGCCTGCCTGATTCCCGAACTTCTGTTCCCAGTGGCCATCTATTAAGATTGCATCCAAAATTAAAACCAGATTATTGTCCAATTGTAATCATCATATTGGTGAAAAGAAAGGTAACTCAGCTAGAACACAGTGAAATTGAGTTTTTTAAAGCAAATATCCATGTTTTCAGAAGGATATACTGTCTAATATCACAAATGGTGGGCTTTTCTGGGTTTTGTGATGTGTTGTTTATATGTTAAGAATATTTTAAAAAGTTGTGTCCAAAAAATGTTGAAATAAAAGCAAATAAGTCAGATCTATCAGAGCTCAACTCAGAAGCCAGTGCTGAATGCTAACTATCACCTGACCTGTGACCTACTTTTAGATCCCATACAGGAAATTTAAAACACTTCACAGTGTGTCACTAGACTTGAAGGTACTTAGTCACTATTGCCAGAGTGAATTACAAAATCAAAACAATTATCATATAACTCGAGGGGAGGAGTGTTGCCTTTGCATGATCTTTCAACAACAAATGAGTATTTAATGAGTTTCTGCCATGAGCTGGGATGGTATGCTGTTCTGTAAGAAACTAGAAGATATAGAACTCATTTTAAGATATCTTGCTTTATAACTGTTTAGAAAAAAATTAGCATGCATAAAATAGACACAAAGAGGGGCGCCTGGGTGGCTCAGTCAGTTCGGCATCTGGCTTTGGCTCAGGTCATGCTCTCATGGTTCATGGGTTCAAGCCCCACGTCGGGCTCTGTGCTGACAGCTAACTTAGAGCCTGGAGCCCATCTTCAGATTCTGTGTCTCCCTCTCTCTCTGACCCTCACCTGCTTGTACTGTCTCTGTCTCTCAAAAATAAACAAACAAACATAAAAATTAAAAAAAATAGACACAAAGAAATAATACACTTATGGTTCTGAATAAAGCTACCATTGGGCGCCTGGGTGGCTCAGTCGGTTAAGCCTCCGGCTTTGGCTTAGGTCAGATCTCACATTCATGGGTTTGAGTCCCGCGTCAGGCTCTGTGCTGACAGCTAGCTCAGAGCCTGAAGCCTGTTTCGGATTCTGTGTCTCCTTCTCTCTCTGCCTCTCCCCTTCTCATGCTCTGTCTCTCTCTGTATCAAAAATAAATAAAACATTAAAAAAATTTTTTTTTGAATAAAGCTACCATGTAAGTTCATAATGGAGGAAATCAGGTGCGTTGGATGGCAGAAGATTTTGATGGTGGAGAGAATAGAAGAAAAGGCAGGCAGCGTGGCTGTGTATTCCAGGCAAGTGACTTTATATCTGTATTGAAGCGTAGTTCTTCCCCTGTGCCTCAATTGCCTCATTTGTACAAATGGGATGCAGAACTGCCTTATAAGATTGATTCAGAAATTAAACAATGCTGGGCACCTGGGTGGTGCAGTTTAAATTCCTGACCTTTGTTTTCTGCTTTGGTCATGATATCAAGGTTTCATGAGATTGAGACCGAGCTGCGCTCTGGGCTGACTGGGCAGAGCCAGCTTGGGATTCTCTTCCTAGGTCTCCCTCTGCCCCTTCCCTGCTTGTGTGTTCTCTCTCTCTCTCTCAATAAACAAACAAACAAACAAACTTAAAAAAAAGAAAGAAATTAAACAATGTAGCTCTTGACAGGTGCTTAGAACACTGTCGGGTCTCAGTGTGAGTTAGATATTTTACTACTGTATGAGTGAGAATCACGGTGAACTTAAAACTCAGTATGAAGGAAGAAGAAGGCAGGGTGAGTGCTCTTGGGAAAAGCAGTAGCACAGGGAATGGCATGAAGACCACAAAGGACAGTGAGGGGAGTGAAGACAATTTGTGGGAGGGGGATACATTTCACTTGGAGGATGGGCAGGGAATAAAGGTGAGATCAAGAGGAACCAAACTGAAGATGACCTTGAACTCTGGGAAGAGACATACAGATTATACACCAGGGCAAGAGGAAATTGTTTAGGTTCTTCAATAAGGAACTGCTCAAGAAACAAAGTTGTGTTTAAAGAAAATTTGTCTCATAGCAACACATGAGTTAGAAATAGGAAGTGGCAAAAGAAAGGATAAATAGAAGACTTTTAAAGAAGCCTGTGTAATTCAACAAAACTCTAAACTTTAAGCCTGAAATGAGAGAGTCTGAAATCTTCAAAGAGCACCCCACACCAGTCCTAAATTAGAGGAAGACTCTACTTATTGCAAGCAGCCTTGGGACGGGAGTGGTGCCTGGTGTAACAAGATGACAGAGAAAACAGGAGACTCGCTTTACTACACTTGGCTAAACATATCAGTTCCAAAGGATCAAAGTAAATTCCTCACTGCTTCTCAGTGTTTTCCCCCTTAAAGGCATGCCCACATGTATTCGGAATATTCGACAGTCACCCAAGCTGTACACACCTGAATTGGATGAATAATTGCAATGAAAAAAAAACCTTTCTAGTATTTTGTATTTTATGATGCAAAATCCAGCAATATTCACCATAAAAGAAAATAACAGGATAGCCCCACTGGTCCCCACAATGTTTACAATCACCTGCAGCATTTTGAGACCATCCCAATCAGAACTCCTATTTCTGTGTGACTCATTTGCCTGATCCTACACTTGCTTCTCTTCCTTTCTTACACTGATCTAAAACAATATATTACTTGGGCTTCCAGATCCTCTCCCCCTTGCAAAATATGTTCTTTTTCTCAAGCCCAGGGAATTTGCTTCAGTATCAATATATCTTCTATAGTGTGAGTCTCAATTTAGTATTCTAAAACCCCAAAAGCGCCCTTCCAAGGTATAATATATCAGCATTGAGGTGTTTAAATTTCTCAACTACTTTATGGAAACCAAACAAATTATTAGAGTTTATCAAACTTCCCCAACAGTAAACCCTGGCTATATGGTATACAATTAGATATTAACAATCAAATGAAGCAGTTTTTTCACAGTCCTTTTTAGGACAAACTCCTCCCTATGTAAAAGAGCCACTCTTGCAGCATTTTTTAAATCCCAAAGCAAATGTCACCAGATGAACTGAATTGCCTATGTCTCTCCTTTTATAAAGTCGCCAGGTATAGGAGCCCTGAGGACTTCTGGTGTGAGGCAGTGTGTTACTGGTAAGAGTCATGGCAAATGGTGCCTGCAGCCAACAGCATCCTGAACAGAAGGGCTGTGCCAATTCAATTCATTGTTGAGGTTCTTAGGCACCTATTTCTAGAGCTGAATTTTGTCTTTTTATACTTCGCACCATGCGCGCGTGCACACACACACACACACACACACACACACACACACACACACTTTCACATTGACTTTTGTCTTTCTGAAAGCTCCATACTGTGGCAAGGGTCCTGCTCTTGCCATGTTCCATGCCCTGTCTCTTAAGCAGAATTCACATTTCTCTCTGATTTCAGTTTGGAGAGAAAGGATGCATTTAACATTTTTAAAAATTCACACTCAACTACGGGACACCAGATGATGGGATTAACCCTCCCAATTATACTGAAAGTCTAATACAGGCTGCTATTAACCTGAATGACTTTCCACCTGGTAGAATGTGTGGGAGATATTTTAATTGGATTGTTTTCCTAGACTTCCACAAGAGAACCCACATGAAAAAAAGAGGGGGCAGTCAGTTGGCATTCCAATTCTGAAAGGAAACAACTCAAAATATAGCTTATTTAGCTAATTTGGTAGCTTTGTTGGGAATGGTGACACTGATTTATTATTATTTACTCATGGCTACTTTGGAGTGTCTCCTTTCAGTTTTGCCATAGTCTAGAACTGAATAGTTACAAAAACATTTTTAATGAAAAACAGCATATGTCTACATACGGATTCTTCTCTTTATATAATACATATATTCACGAAGTAAGTTTTATCTATATTAAAGTTTTATAAATAGCAATCTAGCTTGAGTGCTTGAAAAATACTTTTTAAAGAACTATCTTGAATATAGAATACACACACACACACACACACACACACACAAACCTTCGTATGGATTCACCAAAAAGTTTCGTAGAATGTTGGTCTTACTTTTTTCTCATATCAATCGTATCCTCACTTTAATGGTGTTTGACCAGATGGAAAGACACCTTCTTCATCAATTATTTCCCACTATGCTTTAGGAGTGAATATGTACTTCTGAGTAATATTTTATCATATGACACCTGAGCCACAGCTTCATGGGCATGAGAGTTGCAAAATGAAATTGAACCGCTCTAGCACCAAAGCCATAAGCAAGATGACAGATATTGATTGTGCCCTAAGATGTAATGTAGGCACCTAATGGGGCGTAGTAATGTACAATGAATCATTAGAATATTATTTTAAATTTTCCATTCACCTGGGGGATTGTTAACGGGGTATTTCACCTTCAAGTCACTCCCCCGCCTCCTCAGACTAGGACAGTGCTTGATAAGGTCATTTAGAATATGGTGGATTTTTATCAGCTTTCAGAAAGCTCAGATTTTCTAGGTCTCGGGGATCAGATACTCCTATTATTGAGGAATCTTTGCAAAGTTTTATAGTGCATCCTTGTTAATCACAACCCAAAGATGGAAGATGGCCTGCTACCAGTGGACTCAATTATAACAAGGATGTGACAAACAGTGAACATTTATTGAACACTTGCCATTATTATGGGGATGAATGCTCTACATGCATTTTTTCCTTCATGGTCCCTATAACCCTCTGAGGGAAATGCTATTTACTTTATAACAAATGAGGCAGACGGAAGTTAAAGAACTAGGCTGAAATGGTTGCACAGTTAATAAGGGGTAGAACCAAGATGAAAATACAGGCCCTTTTTGTAGATAGGCAGACCACCTACTCTTAACTACTATGTGATCCTGCCAGAAGAAATGCTATGGAACCTGAAGTCATTCATCAGGTGGTTGAATGACTCATCATCTTTAACTGTAGCTCTTACTCTAAAGCACGTTGCTTAGGTCAATGTCCTGGTCATAGTTAACAGGTATCTGAAAAATCTTTCCAAAGCCCTTCCTGTGGCCCTCAATTCTGAGACGTTCATTATTACCCTTTGCTGCCCTTACCCCACTTACCATCTCCTTTAGAGAACATCATGCATCCGATGGATTCTTGCCTTGATATTCCTCCCCACCAAATTGCTTTTCATGGTTTCTTTCTTTTGTATACCCCAAAGACAAAAATGTTTTGGATTCAGTGTTTTTGTTTCCAGTACATCAAATCTATTTTCTTTTCTGTCTTTGCCTCACCCTTTGTCTGTTTTTCCTGTATGCTAGAGGCCAATAAATACCCTACATTGTTTTTGAATAAATACCCTACTCTGTTATTTGAAAAAAGTAGTGTGGCAGGGTGGATGGGTCATTACTCTTTGACATTAGGCTAATTAGGTCCATATCTGGTTTCTGTGTCTATGTAGCAGAGAACTGGGGCTAATCTGATCAGGCATACTGGTATGATACTTCCAAATTAGCATTTTCTCAGGGTTTTCAAAGACTTAGCCCAAATAATTAAGTGGTGGGGACTGTGAAAATTGGCAGATATATAAATATTTTAATACCATGAAATCTTTGTTGCCAACATATTTCATCATATTGTTTAATGAATATTACGCTCCCAAAAATAATATGAGTCTGATTCAGCAATTTTCTCCTGGGATTTGTTCAATAGGTCAATTAAAAAGCTTAGGGACTTGATCAGGGTTCCTCTGATTCAGTCAATGGAGTCAACAAATGTCAAGTGCCTACCTACTGTGTGCAAGCATCTGTTAGCTTCTAGAAATTCTGCACTGACTGAGGCATAGTCTCTGCTTTCAGGATCTTCCCATACTCAAACAGAATGGTTTACACCATAATACAAATGTAAAAAGATCTCTGAAACATAGATGACGGTTCCCTAACAGTCTCAAAAGTTCAACAGAAAGAAGGATGCACAAACTCTTCCCAGAGGAGGTAACAAGAGGTTAGTTATAAATTCTGATTGGGAGTTGGCTGTTCAGAGAATATAGGATTATATGAACACTAACAGAATTTTGAATTGACAATAAGGAAGTTCTATAGCAAGAGAGGATTGGTATTCATCAGGCCTCGTTTAAGGATATTTAGTTTGAATAGTCTCCATAGGAACTGATCTGCAGCATGACAAAATTTTACTCCATAAAGGCAGGGATGTCAGATCGATCCTTGTTTCTCCCCTGGAACTTCTCTCTAGACCTTGCTCCATCATGTTATAGTGTCCACCAAAACACTTAAAATAATCAATATTGGGGATTACTTCCAGGCACAAAGAAAACTGTGTGTCCCCATTGTCCCCACCTGGCACTTTCCCCCACAAGCAAGCAACTTCCTTTCCCCTAAAACGGTCTCTGCAAAAACGTATTGTGCTACCATATTAGGGGGAATGCACTCCCATGGCAGCAAGAGTGATGGAAAAGGAGTGTAAGGGGAGCAAATGTAAGAATGCATTACTAAGCCAGCCAGAATTTGTGACGAGCTGTCCGCTCAACCTCAAGTACATCCTCAGGGAGGCCACATTAAGTTGTTAATCTAAAGAGTCCATCTGGAGAGAGGAAGGAAGAAAAACGTATCTGCCATGTTCTAATGATGCTTCATATTCCTTCCCCAAAGGGTGATAATCCTCCGGCACTTGGGAGTGACACATGCATGGGCTTGGAGCGTGTGCCCTGGTGCCTCAAGTCTCAGCTACACAGCAAAGCCACAGGGCGAGAGGCATGAGGTGAAAGGTATGAGAATGAGGTGGGGCACACTTGGATGGCACCATTTTGTGGCAACAGAAACTTGACTAGAGGTCTGTGAGAACAGCCCAGTCCCTCCCTGATAGAATTACCCCAGCCAGAAAGCAAGGGGGAGTCAAATCTGGAGCGCTGACACTGAATCCAGTATATCCTCCATGACTGGGTGGGTACTTCCTTAGAATCAACGTCACCACCTGCCTTGTCCTGTGCCCCTAACTCTTTTGCCTTATTCTACATTTCAGTGGATAAACAAAGCTCAGTACTTCCTTTGTTGTCACACAGGCCTTGGCTGGAATTCTACCCTCTCTACTCACTGACCAAATTTACTTAAATCCTTTGAGAGTAATTTTTTTTCCATTTGCATCATAGAGATAAATGAATTTCCTAACAAAGCTGTTGGGATTATTAAATGAAATGTTATCTCTGAAAGACTTAATAAAGTTCTAAACCTATAATGGGCAAGAGAGATATTGAGTTTTTTTCCTGAATTATTCCCGTCACTCTAGTTTATGTTCAGCATTTACCCTGCCCTAAGACATGTTTGTACATAGGCCTATGCATGGTGAAAGAGTCTCTACAGTACTTCTGTTAGGAATACTTTGTAACAGGAAAGCTTGGTAACAAGATTTGTGCTGTCATTAACCTAAATTCTCTCAGATCAACACCCACCCTGCCATCCCCTGCTTGGGGACTGGGAATCTCGAAGGCTGGGATTCACCAACGATATCTCTCCTTTACAAGCAATTTCCATGTGAGACTCTGCAAAGGGGTACTAAGAGGCCAGAAGGCTGGAGGAAAACTAAGGGACTGACTTCTTCAGTTTTGTTTGCTGTACCTGCTGCTGTTATTTTAACAAAGACCTTTTGCCTTGGCAGTAGCAGCTGGTTCCCATTTGACCTAACTCTTTGGGTCTTCCCAAACCAGCCTCACTGTGTCCCCTCAGAGATAATATAAATGATGGAAAAGCAACCACTTAGAGATCTAGGTCCCAGTTCTGCAATATTCTTTCTCTGAGTTTCAGATTTAGTACTG
>NC_043702.1:94218515-94303113 GCF_006229205.1 Suricata suricatta | reverse complement strand
CTGATGATGAGTGATGTTGAGCATCGTTTCATGTGCCTGTAGGCCATCTGGATGTCCTCTTTGGAGAAGTGTCTGTTCATGTCTTCTGCCCATTTCTTCACTGGGTTATTTGTTTTGTGGGTGTGAAGTTTGGTGAGTGTAGTTGAATTCTTACAGGCATTCCTGAAAGGGCTCAAAATCAATGGACCAAGTGCAAAATGACCACTCAGTGCCTGCTCAAATGCCAGTAACACAGTCTCAGGTGACATGACATGGGTGGGGACACCTCTTATAGCAAATAAAATTTATAACAAAGACATATGCATGATAATCCACAAAGAATTTTACACATGTACTTTTAAATTTTTTTAATGTTTATTTTTGAAAGAGAGAGAGCTCAAGTGAGGGAGGAGCAGAGAGAGGAGGAGACACAGAATCTGAAGCAGGTTCCAGGCTCTGAGCTGGCCGCAAAGAACCCGACACAGGGCTTGAACTCACCAACCCTGAGATCATGACCTGGGCCAACACTTAACCTACTGTGTCACACAATTGTCCCTACACATGTATTCTTAAGTGTTTCTATAATTCCTACAAATAAAATAAAAACAATTTTAATGATATTGATTGCCTGTTCCTCTCCCAAATTTCCTGGCTACTATTTGAAGTAGAGAATATGGATGTTTTAAAAGACCTAAAATAGCTCACAAAGGCTCTGGTAGGAAAGATACCCACAGAAAACAGATCATTTCAATATAAAATTCTTTCCAATGACCCCAGAACCACCTACCTATGATTTACATGGGAGGATCCAAAGGAAAACCTTTCCTTTTCATATCCCAAACCCTGAACCATCACTAGCACTGAGTCTTTTGGAGTACATTAGACCTACTATTATCTACAAATACTCTCTTTTACCATAGTCTTGTGGAGAGCACTGACCAAATGACACCATAAATGTATATCAAACCAGAAGACAGTTATCAGCTCCTGCCTCCCCCAAAGCCATGTTTGTTGTATAATTCCCTTTTGAGAACTTCCAGCATTTTCCCATTAGTTTCACAGAGAGAAGTAGGATGTGCTCAGTAGCTATGACAGAACTCTATAATCCCTCCTGTAGGAAACTGTACTAGAATTTAATGCCCTCCATTAGTCCTGGTTTCTTTCTACTCTAGAAAATGGTGTGACTGTCTTCCATCCACAGGTGCCAAACTCATACTTCTTTCTCTCCTGCTGTTTCCCTGGCCCGGAATCTCTTTCTGAATCTTTCTACCTTCAATATGTGACTCACATTATTTCCATCTCTTCAGTGAAGCTTGGTTGCAATTCCACACTCATTAGCAGGGCTTCATTATAAGCAACTCCATGCATATGAGCTTATTTAATTATCTGAAAGGGCGATTTTTTTTAACCATTTAATTGCCATTTTATAGATGAGAAAACCGAGGCACATAAAGTTAAGAAACTTGCCCAGGATAACTGGATAGAGCCAGGATTTGAACTGAAGTAGACTGCCTCCAAAGTTTAGCTCTTAATAACTATTTTTACAGACAGATTTTGTTTTGGTCTTATTTCTAACTACTTTTATCTACCACTGCTCTCAATTCTTGCTTTATACCTTCACTAAAATAGACAGCTAAAGTACTTAACAATGTGAAACATCAAGTTACATTCTAGAGACCATAGAGATATAAATGAGGGACACCTGGGTGGCTCAGTCAATTGTATGGCTGACTCTTGCTTTCAGCTCAGGCCCAGGATCATGGGATGGAGCCCTACACTGGGCTGGGATCTGAGCTGAATGTGGACCCTGCTTAAGGTTCTTTCTCTTCCTCTGACCCTCTTACCCACTCATGCTCACTTGCTCACTCTCTGTCTCTTCCTAAAATAAATAAAATCTATGTAACACTGGATTCTCATTTTGAACTAAAATTAAAGAACCAGCCATCTTTTTTCCCACTGTAATTCATTCCCCATGTTCAATTTTTGTACAGTAATGAGTGAAGCCTCTAATCTTTTTATGTCAGAATTACTCAGATTGTCTCCCACTACTTTATTAAAGCATTCCACTTCCCATTTTGATAAATCCCATTTTGTCTGATTGAAATTTCTGAATTTGTTGGTGGAGGGATCTAGGCAAGTTCCCTTTTCTTTATGGGCTTCAATTTCCTCTTGCTGGTTCCAGCCCTAAAAAGTAAGCCACTCTCTTCTGTCTTTGCCCGTGCTACACCCCCTTCTGGGTAAACTGCCATTCTGAATTCTGAATCTCCCGCCTTTGAACTACTGTAACTCCTTTGTCTTCCTTATATTCCATAATCCCTCACCTCCCAGTATCTGTTGCACTTTTTCTCCTGTCCCTCAGTCCCTTTCCTGGGTTCCACAGCAAAATCTGGCTTCCTCCATTTACCTCAGCAACTTCAGGCAAGCTGACACCACATGGTGCCCCACCCTCCACACAAGACCTTTCTAGTCAGCATGTGCTATTCTGCTCTCTCCATGTTTTAACTTTCCCTCTCAGGAGCTGCTGCTGCACCCCATAATTGATTGTTTCTCCTGGTGTGATACTCTGCCTACAATAATTCAGTGCACAACAGTGAAGGCCTCCTTGAATCTCCAACTCCCTCTTCATACTTCCCTCATTTTTAAAAAAGATTTAAGTTTATTTATTTATTCTGAGAAAGAGACAGAGCTGTGTAAGCAGGGAAGGGGCAGAGAGAGACTCTCAACAAGACTCTGCATTGTTGGAGTGGAGCCTGAGGTGGGGGCTTGAACTCACGGAACCAAGAGATGATGACCTGCCTGAGCCAAAATTAAGACTCAGATACCTAGCTGACTAAACCAACTAGGCACCCCACTTCTCTCATTTTTCAGAGGCCAGGAAATATTTTGTCCCAACCACACAGTGAGCATCTCACATGACACTCTTACTCCGAAACAGTTACACAGAAGTCCACCTTCAAAACAACAATACCGTCATCATCACACTGGCCAATTTTTATTGAGAACCTACAACAAGCAAGTCACAGTGCCAGTTCTCAGACACCAATCCTCTCAATCAATCCCCTTATTCCCATGTGATTTGTTTCCTGTCATAGCCCCACTGTCCTGCTGAGACCCAGACCTAGGCATCAAATGATCTGCTAAAGAGCAAATGACCTGCAGGAACTGTCCATTATTTCCCATGTTACCAACGAGGCTATCCTAGTATCCATGGGGACTTATCTCTGGAGAACCAGCGTCATGTATGTGTTACTCAGGCCTGTAGCCTCAGGACTTAGCATGGCATCTGGGCACCTGGTAGATTCTCAGTAAGCATTCATTGCATCAAGATATAGTAAGACAGATTTTCTTCTACTTTAATATGAAGAAAAATTTATATTGAAATGTAAAGTATTTGTTTCTAGAAGTTCTGGGGAATACATGTATGTGCCTATAAACCTTATTTACATTTTCCTTTGAAATCAAAAGGCATTTTCAATACTAAATGATGCTTGTTGCATGGTTATTATTTTGCAATCGCACGTGTGTGTGCGCCTACCATCGTGGTTACTATTACTCAGTTAAAAGACGATTAACGTATTTTGGTTAAGTGATCATTGATAACCTAACCTTACTGACTTATTTTTACAGCCCCACTAAAGGCTTTTAACATTTCATAAAGGTACTTGAAAATGGCAAATTAGCTTTGGGGATAAAACTATACAATATGTCACTTTGTCAGAATGAAGAATTTCTCAAGTGGTAGTTCCTATTAAAGAACCACTGAACAAATGATATATGAATTAGATATTTTTAGATAATCTTTTGGGTCAGAATGCAGAAGCAGTTATGACAAATTAACTATGTCCCTTATCCAGAACAGAGGTGAAAAATATAGGACACTAATGTATCTGATAAGAGAATTTGTAAAGGGGTGCTAATCCTTCTTAAGCCTTGATCAAAGGCTTATATTCACTCTTCATTCTCTTTTGGGGAAGGGGTTACAATGGTTTTCCAGGAACATTAAATACACCCAGTAAACAAATGAAGTAAAAAACCCCACAAGTATGCTCATCAGTTCTTAGGAAAATCCATTTTGTTTCATGAATACTCAATCTGAGAGCATTCATTAAGTCTATCTTCAAGGTGATCTAATTAAATTCTGGAATACATATCTGAAAATTAATTCTTCCAGACCTTACCCGACATAAATTTATTTATCTTGAGATCATTTCTTTTCCCTTCAGTGAATAAGATCTTTTCATTAAACTAAATACAACATTCTTAAGGAAATGCCATGTTTGGTGGGGAGCTCCCAGGTAAGTTGTCAGTCCAAATGAACCACTTCTTCTAGAAAGCAAGGGAAGTAGTATTTCTAGTGCTGCAGAAAAAAAAATTGTATAACACACTGAGCATCAAGTTGGGCTTTTAAACCTATAAATGCAGGAGATATTTCTCCTTCCTTCATGGAGATGTAAAGTAATAGAATCACCATAGATGCTGATTTTTTTTATGTAAGGATCCCCATTGCAGGTTTAATTAGAATAGTGGAAACTTGGAACAGACAGAATACCCGCCAAACAATGGTGACATAAATATATGTTACCTACACCTCTGAATAACAAGAAGCCATTAACAGTATTTTCAAAGACCATGTCATGCAGGAAAATTTTAAGGAGGAATAAATTACTTGTTATGTTTTATTCCTTCATTATAGTCTCTAATTTCAAATTTTTTCAAAAAACATTTGTACCTTAAAATTTTTTAACAATCTCTTTGGTCCTCAGGAGAATAAAAATAATTTTAAATGTAAAGGATTACATATGCAGGAGTCCAACAGGCTATAATTGGTTTCCTGGGTAAGGCAAATTTCTTGAAATCCCTTAAAGCATCCCTAGTATAAATGAGATGTAAGAAAAAGACAAAATGCTGAGATATGAGCTTGCCAGGGCACAGCAGGCACTTGAAAATACCTTAATGATAATTATGGTTCTGATTTGGTGCTTGTTTTATATCAGGATTCTACCATATTTTCAAGCACCAACAGCTTTGTACCATTGATAATATCAAAATTTAAAACTTACATAACCAAATATGTCTAGGGAAGTCTTATCTATAAAAATCAACTAATTTTTATTAAATACCTCCTCAAAGTTTTCTGAGTCTGCATGACAAGCCCATATTTACATCATGGATTAACCAAGGCTCAGAGGTGTTTTTTTGTTTTGTTTTGTTTTTTAATATCCTGCCCAAGATTACAACAGTTAGAAAAGCAAAGCAATGAATCAAACCTAAACCTTGACGTTCCAAATCTAACACTTTGGCCAATGCTCAGCAGAATTATTTCTCCACATCTTCCTTCTCTTCTCCCCATTTGCTACTTCATTTAGATAAATTCTAACAATACTTCAGATCTTGCCTTCTTCACAAAGTTTGTGAGACAGCCAATTCACAGTAGTGGCTCTTTCTGAATATCTGTGCAGTCTCCTGGGATGGATTATGCATTGGAAGCTCTTTTGGGTTGCCTCTCAAAGATCCTTTCCCTCCCCCTCTCTTCTCTCAAGCTGGCATTCCATGCAAAGCTGGCTCAACAGTGGAAAAGAGCCTGGTCAAAGTTATGAAGACAAGAAAGTGCAGGACAAAACCACCAATAGGGGGCTCATTTGATAGGGTCTATGTGGCTTGGGAGAGCTAGTGGGGAGAGTTCACCAGATGCAGGATGGGATGAAGAGGGCAGGAGGTACTCTGGGCAGAGAGTGGCCAAAGTTTGACAAATTAATCCTTCAGAAAAAAACGCATGTCCTAAAGTGTTATTACTGTAAAAAAGATCCAGTTGAAAGGCATTCATTGATAATCAATCTCTGGTGGAGAAACCAGGCTGACCTTATTAAAAAAATCCCTGGAACAATAGGCGCAACTGGGTGACTCAGTCGGTTAAGCGTCCAACTTCAGCTCAGGTCATGATCTTGCAGTTTGTAAGTTTGAGCCCGGCATTGGGCTCTGTGCTGACAGTTCAGAACCTGGAGCCTGCTTCAGATCCTGTTTCTCCCTCTCTCGCTGGCCCTCTACCCCTCACACACACTCTCTCTCAAAAATTAAAATTAAAAAAAGATTTCTAATCCCTGGAACAATAAATAGAGTAACACTTACCAAGCTTCCATTATGGTCATATATTTGTTAAGGGTGTCATATACTTTATGTCTTGCAATCAGGACCTATTCTACAAGTGAAACTAAGTCTTTGAGGGGTTAACAAAACATGTGGGAGAACACAGCTAATAGGTACTAGAGCTACATTAAGACTCAATTCCATGTGCTCTCTTAAGTAACCATAAGCCTCATATTTGACCACAGAGATTGTTGATCAAAAAATAATCACTTGTCTACAGTCCAAGGTACTTGACCTCCAGCAGCTTCCAAGCAACCTCATGTGTGTCCCAGTTCAGACACCCTGTTTTCCCAGTCATGGTAGGAGATGAAAGACCATTCTCTTGTCAGACCAATAGTTACGTGAAGAAGCTACAATGTAATATCCTTGAGTACTGTCCTAATAGGATCAAGGTTCAAAATAGTGGGGTTCTGCTATTCCCCCTTCCTGGGAGTTGATGCCAGTATTGACAGTATTTGTGAAAAAAAAAGTATTGTTTTCCCATTAAGTGTGCTTAGTATTTTGTTGTTGTTGTTAAGAATCACAAAATTCTGTCATTTGCCTCATGGTCCATAGCGGTTAGACACAGCAGAACTTGGCCCATGGGCTATGCCTCTACTGGCAGGCCCTCAGGAAGATCGGCTCTGTGTTTAACATTGGTTGTACTCCTTCCTGAAGAAAAGAATGGGATGGATATCTAAAAAATAATGATTCAGGAAAGATAGATACAACAGAAACATTATAAATACATCAGAGATTTGGACTTGAATGACATTTCACAAGGCCTTCTGAGGAGATTTGGACTCTGGTCAAACATTTAAAGCAGCTTCTGATCACGCTTTATTTTGAAAACAGATTCAAAGAGGATGGAAATATTCACATGTAATCCAAAGGGTGTCTGAGGAACAAATGCTCCAAATGTTCTTTCTGGCAGAGGTCTTCAGAGAACCAAGAAAAATCTGGGACTGAATTAATGTGTTAGATGATGTAAAAGCAGTTAGCATGATCAATAAGCACTTATTATATTTCTACCATGCTTTACCATCTGTTAAGTCAGCCTCGACAAAGAACATGAAGATTTGATTCCAGACATAAAGGATGTAGGCCAGAGCTGAGATTGAACTTCAAAAAAGACCTTTTCATTAAAAGGATGTTGCGGAATCTGGTTTAGTCCTGGGAATGGCAAGAGGCAAGGGTTTCCACACTGTATTCTGCAAAGCAGTGCTAACATGAGTTCCTTGGGCCAAAATTAGTGTCCAATGGCTATATAAATTTAGGACACTATACGTTATGTACGCTCTCCCTTAGAGATTTACAATGCATATTAATGACTGTGAACATTCTATAAGAAAGCCATCTAATTCTAGATTTATCATTTGATCAGGGCTTCTTTTTTATGTACTACTATTCCTACTGGTAGTAGTAGTAAAAGTGAGTAACATTAATTTAGCACTTACTCTGTATTGGGCATTGGTCAGAAGTGAAATACAAGTGTTAACTCACTCTTCATGTCAGCCTAAAATATGTAGGCATTGCCACTAAGACCATTTTATAGATGAGGAAACTGAGGCACAGAATAACTTATATAACAAGTAAGGGGTAGAGCCTGGCTTCAAATCACTGTGATTCCACACCCTGACTCATTCACTTTACCATACATCAAAGTCACTCAGCC
Source organism: Suricata suricatta (assembly GCF_006229205.1). Lineage (NCBI taxonomy): Eukaryota > Metazoa > Chordata > Mammalia > Carnivora > Herpestidae > Suricata > Suricata suricatta. The sequence continues at coordinate 94,295,336 of NC_043702.1, read as the reverse complement.
AAGTCAACAAATGAGATATAGGTCAAATGAGACATACTGGTGGCTGAATTTGTAAGGTGATGGTAAAATTTGTAAAATATTCAACATTTAAAGCCACTTTTTCAACTATTTCAAAATTAAAATACTTGGAATTATGTCTGAACACTTAACTTTGTTAAGTCAGCAATTATTATGTGAGCAAATGAAGACTTTATGGGGATAATATATACAGCATCTTCCTATTGAATCACCCCAATATGTGATTTATTTCTCAATCACCTAAGTGGAACACCTAAGTGGCTCAGTCAGTTGAGTGTCCAAATTCAGCTCAGGTCATGTTCTCATGGTTTATGAGTTTGAGCTGATAGTTGGCTTCAGATTCTGTGTCTCCCTCTCCCTCCCTGCCCTCCCCAGCTTATGCTCTGTCTCTCTCTTGATCTCAAAAAGAAAATTAAAAAAAAAATAAAGTTTTTCTGTTTGCCATGCATGCAAAACATTTCCTGTTCTTTCCCTTGAAAGTTATTTTCATTATTCCTCTACTGATCTATAAATTACATATGATGGCTGTTATTTTTCTTATTAGATATTGATATTTAAAAGAAAATTAATGTTGAGGAACCTGGATGGCTCAGTTGGTTAAGTGTCTGACTCAGTTTCAGTTCAGGTCATGATCTTGCAGTTTATAAGCTCCAGCCCCCATCGGGCTCCACACTGACAGCACAGAGCCTGCCTGGGGTTCTCTCTCTCTCTCTCTCTCTGTCTCTCTCTCTCTCACTCACTCTTTCTCTCTCTCACTCTGCTCCTCCCCCTGCTTGTACACTCACTCTCTCAAAATAAATAAAATTAAAAAGTAAAATAAAACTATTAATTCTCCATATTTTAATCTCTTGATTTATTTACACTTTACTAACTTTTGGTGTTTAAAATTAGTCAAAATCTGTTTAAGGGAATTTGGTAATAATTACTGTTTATACAAATTTTTATTTCTGATAAAAATAATTGAATATAATTTGTTTTTAGGCCTTTACCATCTAACATCACATTTTATAACGTTTAAAATTTTTGGTTATTAAATTAAATGAAACTTAATAGTCTAATAACCAGAAAATCAATTTTCTGAAGCTATAATGATCACCATTTCTCTGGAGAACTTTATACTTAAGTGGATTTAATTTTTACTTGACATTTATTTCCCCACCATAATTGGAATGTTTTCGATTAAAGCTGAAGTCATCAGATTTCTAAGACAAACAGTGAATTCACCACAAAAGAAGCTGACATGAATAATTAGGCAACATGACGGTTTTCTCAAATTTCTATTTGTGTGCCTAATACTTTCCTTCCTCAAAATTTATGACTTATTTGCATGGAACATTATTAAACAAATTACCGCAAACAAATGGTGGTTGCTGGGGGAGAAATGGCAACATGTCAGTCAAAGGGTACAAACTTTCTGTCACAAGATGAGTAAGTTCGAGAGATCTAACGTACTGCATGCAGCATGGTGACTACAGTTAATAATTCTGCACTGGCACCCAGCTACCAAACAGGAGAATATCTGAACTTTAAGTGTATGCAAGGGCAAACTATGAAACAAGGTTTTCTGTAAGATTCTTTTTTACAACAGTCGTTAAGTGGAGCTTAAGACACTATAAGAGCACACCATTATCACCAAAGTCAACGTACTTTCAAAGTTTGGTTTCAAAAACTTAATCAAAAAATAATACTAGAACTATCAGATTATTTAGCAATCCCATTTCTGGATATATACCTAGAATAAATCAAACAGTACCTCAAAAACTTCAGAGATTTCTACATTCCTATGTTCATTGCAGCATAATTTACAGTAGCCAAAATATGGAAATAGCCTAAGTATCTGCTGATGGATGAATGGATGAAAAAATAATGGAGTGTTATTCATCCATAAAAAAGAAGATCTTGCCATTGTGACCATAGGATGAACCTGCAGCAGATTATGTTAAGTGAAGTAAACCAGAAAAAAAGACAAATATTGTATGATCTCATTTTTTTTTAATTTTTGAGGCTTATTTATTTACCTTGACTGAGAGTGAGTAGGAGAGGAGACAAGCAGGAGAGGGAGAGAGAATGCCAAGAAGGCTCTGTGCTGAAAGCAAACCATGAGCCAATATCAAGAGTCAGACACTTAACCAACTGAGGCACCCAGGAGCCCTATTTATGATCTCATTTAAATGTGGAATCTAAAAAAGTTAAACTCCTAGAACTAGAAAGTATAAATGGTGGCTGCTAGGGGTTGGGGGTAAAGGTAGGGGGAGTAAGGATGGAAAAACGTTGGTCAAAGGACACAACCTTTCTATTATTATAAGATGAATCACTTCTGGATGTCTAATGTTACAGTATAGAGATTATAGTTAATACTACTGTATCATATACTTGAAATTTTCTAAGAGAATAGATCTTAAGTGTTCTCACCACACACAGAAAAAGAGTTGGTGGATGAGTTATTTAATTTGATTGTGGTAAATATTTCATTACATTGTATACCTTTAAAAAATACATTGTACAACCTAAATATACACAATGTTTATTTGTCAATCATACGTCAATAGAACTGGGGATGTGGGGAGAAATGACTCACTTCTCTTACAGTTTTTGAGCACTGGAATGAACTTAGCCAAAAATGCAAAGCAGATTTAAAATTACATTATTGGGGTGCCTGGGTGGCTCAGTCAGTTGAGCATCTGGCTTCAGCTCAGATCATGATTTCATGGTTTGTGAGTTTGAGCCCTGGTCAGGCTCTGTACTGACAGCTAGCTCAGAACCTGGAGCCTGCTTCAGATTCTGTACCTCCCTTTCTCTCTCACCCTCCCCTGTTCACACCGTCTCTCTTTGTCTCATAAAAATAAAATAAATAAATAAATTAAAACCATAAATAAAATAAAATAAAATTACATTATTTACTGTCAAATCTTACAGACTCAAAAGACAACAAAACTTTTAAAAAGTGAGTTAAAGTGGTTCACTAATAATGTTTAATCAGGATTTTGTTAGAATCCTAAAGGAGAATTATTACTACTAATAGAACAATATATGTGTGTGTTTGAGAAAATATTTCATTATTATTATTTTTAAATACTTGATATGAAAATATTGATAGGTAATCCACATGCATGCATTATCAAGTATTTTAAACATATTTTCTCTTGAAAGAAAAACACAAATCAAAATCATTCAAGTTAAAAAGTTAAAACTCCTTGGTGTCTAATTTAAGGAAACTAAATTTTGGTTGATGGCAAGAAAGGTATTGTAGACAAATAGGAGAAAAAAAAATAATACATTACACTCCTTATATATGATACCAACTACTTGTGATGATAAAAAAAATTTAGAAGTGATCCTCGTTTAATTGTCTTCCTCAAAAATCACTTGTAGCTATTTCAAAGATAAGTACCTGAATTAAAACATTGCATTTCTAGAAGGAAGCTTATTAAAATATTCAACGCATTTTATTTACATGTTTATGCTAATTTGACATGTAAGAGCCTACCTAAAACTTTGTATTTATTTTTCTTATAAATCACAAGAAAGAATATGTAATTTTTTTTCAATGAGTCCCATATGCATGTCCTCAAATGTTAGGAGAAACATCATAATGTCATGTATAGGCTACACTCTATCAACATCACACACAAAACAGAAATGTACCTCTCACGACCCTGGTCTAGTCATTCTAATCTACTTAGGATGGTAGCACTATTGCCCAGGTTTCCATAATTCTTCAGCATGGGTTACACCAACAGAGTAGTAACAACATTACTTCTTCTATGACTTACTTGGTGGTTAAATGTGACCTTGATGAATCGTCAGGCAGTTCAATGTTCTCTCAAACTGTATCAGAGGCTATAAGCAACCTTATCCACTAGAGTGCTGGTCTGAGGAGGAAAGAGAGGACAGGGGGATAGACCCTAGCCCCAACCTTTCTTTTAGTACAAAGTGGCATTTAATTCTCATCTCAGGGATGTTTCCTGAGATGAGGTCCAGCAGTGGCCTTATCCTATATGAGTTTGTCTCCTGATTCAGGAGATCTGGGGTGGAACCAGAGTGTCTATTTCTAACAAACTCATCTCAGGGATGTTTCCTACCTCTAACTCTCAAGTATTTATGCTTTCCTTTGTTGGAAGGCCAGATAATCTTGGATTATCAGAATTAACTCATCAGTCAGGCATGCAGAATTTTTAGAGTCCATTTGAAAAATAGACAACACACACACACAAAAGAGAGAGATGGCAAAGGAGGAGAAATGGAGGAATTGAGGAGAGAGCTAAAGAAGAGGAGAGACGCCTAGACAGTCTAGAAAAGAAAGATCTACCAACCACCATAATAATGCAAGCTCCTTAGAATTCAAGTTATAACTCCAGTTAGTCACTGTGGTCAGCCTGAGCTTCCCAATACCCCCAAAAGTGATCAAGTTTTCCAATCTACTCTACAGAGCTTTGTCTACGAAATTCTACACACTTCCCTTTATTCCTCTATTTTCTCTCCTCAGTTTGTGCTGAGGAGAGAAAAGCAGTCACTAGTTTTATTTTGTTTTTGTTGTTTTAAACCTTTGGAAATCTCTCTTTTAAAAAAAAATCTTAGGAGAAGCTCAATAAATAAGGAGGAGAAATCAGATAGGACTCTGTGTTGAAACTAGGAAGGAACTCCATTAAACTCCTCCATGGAAAGTACTTAAATGGTTGGCTATGTTTTTTTGTGGTCTTCCTATGTTATAGTACATATTTATTTGAGTGTTCTCTGATTGTACATATGTACCTTTCTAGCTCAAATGAGCACTATATGAATGACAAAGGACTCCTGTGAAAATACAGCTCCTGATTCAGGAGATCTGGGGTGGAACCAGAGTGTCTATTTCTAACAAACTCATACAGGATAAGGCCACTGCTGGACCTATGACCATATACCGACTCCCGTGTGACTGGCTGAAGGCCCAACTCTGTCAGATAAAAGAAAGAATAGATTTTTACTTCCTTGCATTAAAGAACTTAAAAATAAAAATAACCAACCAACAGGAACTGACTAATGACCAATAAAGCTTATTACCAAACTAGATGTTTTTTCCATTCAGATTTCGTCATGTCAGGGGAAACCTTAAGCTCTCCAGATCAGTTTCCTTTGTGTTCAGATTCATTTGAATTCCATGATTCTTTTACAGGCAAGGTGATGTAAATCTCACTGAAAGTACACCATGGGTTGAGAGATCCCAGCAGAGTCAGAGTAGTTGGAACACCCCACGTTAGACCTGAGCTCTGAAATGGAGTGGGAAACAGCCTTTACGTGGCATTATTAGAATCTATAGTATTTAATGTTGAAGTCATTCTCTGGATTTCTGCAACACTATGACTCCCATGCTGCTGGCTTGATCAAAAGGAACAGAAGTAATGTCCGGTCCAACAGATTGATACAAGCCACTCAGATTCAAAGTCTCCAGGGCCTAGGCACCTAAAGCAAATCACTGACCCCGGCCGGGCCAAGAGAGCTTATGAGAAGTGAGACAAGATAAACGTGCTGCTACATGGCTCCAGACAATTTTGCAAAGTAGAAATATAGGTGTGTTTATTGCACAGAAGCAGATACTTAAAATTTTCAGGTGTAGAGACCAAGGGCAGGCCACCTCCAAATGTGCCATGTAGGCATATTGATTATTATAAATGAAAGGGGACAGCTTGCACAAAGAAGAGCATTCAGTCCCTCCTCTGTCCCCCTGAGCAGGAAATCAATCTGTCCTGTGAATGGTAGCCTCCCCCACACCCCGTACCAGGAAGAAAAGAGACATCCTCATTACCAAAGATGGGAAATTCAGGGTGAGAAGGCTGCTTTGTTCCTTTTTTTCTAATTTGCTGCCCCGACCCAAATTTTCTTAGGAATTTCTTACTAATTAAAGCTCTCAAAGGGCTCTTTGTCAATTCCTCACAGATTTATTGTCTCTGTCTAAAAGAGTATAACATCTACTTGCCTTAGTCATTTCTCTAGGTCTCAATTTCATTATTAGCCCTCTGTGTGCATGTAATAAAACTTTGGGTTTTTCCCTCCTGTTTACCTGTCTTGTATAAATTTCATTCTAAGTCCAGCTGGCTAGAGGAAGAACTTTTCTCACCCTGTGCAGGTTTATACACCCTGGAAAAAGAACCAGATTCCACGTGTAGCCACGTGGCTTCTAATCAAATTTAAGTTCCCTGCCAAGTGGAGTAGCCCCTTTTTCATGACCAAAAGCCTGTAATATTTTTAGTCACCATTTCTTCTTGGTCTTTTTAAAGTACTTGCTTACTTCAAGATCCTTGTGGTTAATGACAGGCTGTGAATACTTCAGGAAAGATTGTCTTCTGCTCCCTCAGAAACTGCCTATTGTCTGAGAAGCACCTTAGGGTTTAATATGGTTACTGGTTAGCATCTTGTTACTTTTGGGGAAAAAAGTTCAATAACGTTGCTATTTATAAAGGCTTCGTGGTTCTTGTTTCAAAGTGGTAGCTGAACACGGGGGCCATTGAATTCCTTTAAGTATGTCCACGTGGTAGGAGAAGAAAACATACTCAAAAAGAGGCGCCGAGACATTCCCCTTTTCACACAAACTTCTCTCTACTTTATCTCCTCTCCCACCAGATCCAACCACTGCGAAGAGTGGCTGAGACAAAACAAGCCCATGCCTGTCCTGTCAAAGAGTCTCCCTAACATCTAGTTAAAGGGTTTTGGGCTTAGACAAGCTCTAGAGACAAGAAAATACTCGATCCATTTCATGAGCACATCACTTATATTACTTACCAAGCTCTTGGGTATGATTACGAAGGAGCTATTTCAAAAAATGAAAAAAAAATAGTATAATAAGTTGTTTCATTGATTCATAAGCACAATAATGTGCTTGATTAACTTGCTTTCACTTGCCACGTTGCCAGACAGACATGAGAGAAGCAACCTTGTGTGGCCATAGATACATAGTGTTGGGGGGGGGTTTGTTTCACTCTAGGAGTGAATCCAGGGACTGAAATAATGAGTTTACTGAGCAGAAGGTTTGCCTTCCCAGATCTTCAAACCAAAGTCGAAGATACTTACTAGTAATTATACAAAGTAAAAAAAAAAAAAAAAGAAAAAGAAAAAGCTTTAAACAATAGGCAATCTGACAAAATAGAGCTGAAATCTATTGGAAACTCTAATTAGAAGCCAAAGAAAACAGTAACACACAAGACTCCTTCAAACAAGAAATCGTTGATTAATATCACCTTAGGCTGTTTTGCTCTCCTTTCTTGGCATACTGTTGCCTGGAGCCCACCCACCAATCTACCAATCTGTTTAGATAGCACTACAGAAGCAAATGCACCCAGCTAAGAAGCGCCCACCCTGGCCCAGATCAGCAGAAGTGCCCAGTTTACCCTAATTCTTGCAAAGTAATACGTGATTGTTGTTTTAAGCCAAGAGGTTTTTTAGGTAGTTATTCAGCAATTGGTAACTGATATGTTTGGCTTTTATAAATTTTTATTTCTACTAAAAATGGAATTCATGGGGCGCCTGGGCAGCTCAGTCGGTTAAGCCTCCGACTTCGGCTCAGGTCAGATCTCACGTTCGTGGGTTCGAGCCCCGCACCGGGCTCTGTGCTGACGGCTAGCTCAGAGCCTGGAGCCTGTTTCGGATTCTGTGTCTCCTTCTCTCTCTGACCCTCCCCCTCTCATGCTCTGTCTCTTCTGTATCAAAAATAAATAAAACATTTAAAAAAATTTAAAAATGGAATTCACAGAGCTTATAAATCATAAGAATCTATCTCTACTGTACTTTTCTAAGCAGGTAAACATAGATAATTAAATCCATAGATTATAGTGAAAGACCTATATGGAAAGACCAAATTTTAAAAAGTATCTTCCTTTAAAGAAACAAAAAATTTGAACAAATTGAATTCAGGAGCAGATTTGTGTTTAGATCCTAGCAAGAAAAAAAGATATACTTGTAATTTTCCATAACATATGATTCCCACTGCACATGTTGCATGTGCATTAAACCAATATTGTACTAGTCATCAGCACTTATTTATCAATTATGCAAAGTAGCTGCAATGGATTTCAACCATCACTCAAAGTTTACCATTTGATTCCATGTATTTTTCATCAGTTTTCTCCTAAAGCATACATTATCCACGCTGCATACTGCCACCTCCTTCGTATTCAGCAGAGAAATACTGCCTCAGATAGACCTTGAATGTGGTTTTAAGAAAGTTAGGTATGTTAGCAATTTGCTAATAAGTTTATTTGATAAGGCATGCTACAACTATTCTATACCATTTTGCTTTGCTCTATCAAAGGGCATCATATCTAAGTCATAAGAGTATTTAAAAAACTGTGTTTAAACAGGATAGAGTTTGCAGTGCTTTAAGAAAGGGGGAGGTAGGGGTGCCTGGGTCGTTAAGTATCTGACTCTTGGTCAGTTTCCTGAGTTCAAGCCTTGTATCCAGCTCTGTGCTGGCAGCACTGAACCTGCTTGGGATTCTCTGTCTCCCTCCCACTTTATCCCTCCCCACTCGTGCTGTCTTTCTCAAAATAAATAAATAAAATGTTGAAAAAATTAGAAAAAAGAGAGGAGAGATAAACTTTTCCTGTAAAGAGAAAATAGTAGATATTTTAGACTTTACTAGCCCCAAGGTTTCCTTCACCACTGTCACTTCAGTCACTGCAGTGTAAAATCAGCTACTAACAATACGGGAACAAATGGGTGTGACTATGTTTCTACAAAGGGGTGTTTACAAAAACAAGCCCAAGCTGGCCAAGTCCAGCCTGCAGGCTATAGTTTAGGGGTCCCAGGTTTAAGGCATTGGGCTATCCTTCAATTTATTTATTTGTTTTAATTAAAAAAACTTTTAATGTTTATTCATTTTTGAGAGAGAGACACAGAAGCATGAGTGGGGAAGGAGAAGAGAGAGAGACACAGAACTCGAAGCAGGCTACAAGCCATCAGCACAGAGCCCAATTAGGGGCCGAACTCACAAACCATGAGATCATGACCTGAGCTAAAGTCTGATGTTCAATGGACTGAGCCACCCAGCCATCTCTATACTTCAATTTATTACTTGTTATGTCACAGAGGAATATGGAGGGTTAAAAGAAGATTGTCAATCATCCTTGAGGGTAGAGGTAAGCCACAGTGGGAAATTAGCCAGCCACTTGATAAAATTAAAACTGGTCAATGGAAAAGAAGAAGAAAGGTAAGAAATATATAGAAAGCCAGTCCTAAAGCAGTTGTTTTTCTAAGAATGTTCCTTTATGATGTGTCAAACACTTGTTAGCTTTTGAATGTGATTTGGCATAACCACTTTGCAAAACCGCGTGGCAATTTCCACTAAAGTTGAATATATACATACCATATAACTCAGTAATTACACTCTTAGCTACATAATCAACATAAAAAATACATATGTTTTCTTAAAGACATATATACATTTATAGATATACATTTAATTAAAAGTTTTATTTTGAACCAATTGGAAATTTCCATTGTAAGCAGAGGTACAGAAAAATCTTGTGCCCCTTCACATTGTAACATCTTGCAAAAACGATAGCATAGTACTATACCTAGTACACTGTCACTGTTGGAACCCACTAGTCCCCAGTTTTACGGGGACTTGAGTGTGTGTGTACTCTGTTCTGTACAATTGCCTCACATCTGTGGGATCTCGCATTCACACAGAATACAGAATACAAACTAGGTCCTTCACCACAGACATACTTCAATTTACCCAGTTATCACCAAGGCCATCTCTTTTGGCCCCCGCTGCTAACTTGTAGCAAGCACTCATCTGTTCACTATTTCTAAAATTTTGCCATTTAAAAAATGTTATATAGCATTTAGAATCATACATATTTAACTTTTTGGGATTAGCTTATTTTACTAATTCCCTGGAGATTCATGCAAGTTGCTGCGTGTGCTTCCACGTGAGTGCCTGGTAGCATTCGTGGCACAGACATGCCACTTGTTGAGCCATTCACCACGGAAGAGCATCTGTGTCATTTCCAGTTTGGGGTTATTATGAGTAAAGCTGTTACAAATAGCTATGTACAGGTTTCTAGGTGAACATAAGTTGTGACTTCTCTAGGGTAAATGTCCAAGAGTACAACTCTGAGTCATATAATAGTTGCCAATTATTTTTTTTAAGAAAATCACAAATGTTTTCTGGAGTGACTGTGCTTTTTAACATTCCCACCAACAATCTAGAACCGATACAGTTTCTTCACATCCTTATCAGTATTTAGTGTTAGCTCTATTTTTATTTTAGTCTTTCTGATAGATGTATAGTGATATTTCATAGGAGTTTTAATTTGCATTTAGCTAGTATCTAATGATGTTGAACATTTTCTAATGTGTTAATTTACTGTCTAGGTATACTCCTAGGAGAAATGTTTCTTCTTGTCCTTTGCCCATTTGCATTGTTTTGAGACAGGGGGTTGGGGGTGTTATACGTGTACATATAGTATACTAGATACTAGTCCTTTGTTGGAAATGGGGCTTGCAAATTTTTTTTTAAGTCTACCACTTGTCTATATTCTAAACCAGGGTCTGTCTTAGATTAGAATGTTTTTGTTTGTTTTAATTTTGACGAGGCCCAATTTATCACACATTTCTATTATGCAGTCTAATTTTTGGTACCTAATCTAAGAGCTCTTTGTCCTAAATCCCGAAGTTTTTCTCTTTGTTTCTCCTTTTTCTTTTCTTAATTATATTTTATATTTAAGTCCATGATCCATTTGAGTTAATTTTTATAAAAGGTGACAGGTTTGAGAAGAGGTTCATTTCTCTTTGCCTATAAATGTCTTGTGGCCGCAGCATTTGTTAAAATGATGTCTTTCCTCCACTGAAATCCCTTTGCCCTTTCGTCAAAAATCAGTTTGGCATAATTGAGTGATTCAATTTCTAGCTTCTCTTTTCTACTTTTTCCACTTTTCAAAAAAAAAAGCCACCATCTATTTTTGTTTTGGGTATTTTTTTGGTTTTGTTTTTTTTTATGCCTTAGGGCTGAACAGCCTCACTACTGTCCAATGTACAATCCAGCTGAAGTCTGAGAGCCATTCATAGTTCTAGCAGAGAGGATATGGATCAAATGGTAGTTCTGCCAACTATTTTTTATTTGATATGCGCTGTTTCATGCTTGCTTTGTACTTGACAATACTAGTATCACCGAGTATTCTTTATAACAATACTCAGCTAATTAAAAATAATTTAGCCTTATGGCATCTGTGATTGTAGATACCCGTTCTTTAATATTCTGTACTTAAGACTGATAAATGAATACAGGTTTATTAAATACATATTGGAAATGAAAGCCTTGATGAGTAAAGTCCATCAAAAATCTGAGAAAATCCTGGCTTCAAAACAATAAGCAGGGATAGTACATACCAGTGGTTAGTGGTACTGTCTTATAGCAAAAGAACAAACAATTCACTGGAAACTGCTTCCACCCAAGAGATTCGAAGTTCTTTAGACTTCACATACTTAGAAAGACCCCTGGCCCTTCTAAATGCCTCTGATGGTTTGTAAAGCCATGCAGTGCAAGAAGTCTACAAAAACTTTCAGCCAACACTCTGAGGAACAGGAAGACTTCTTTGAACAAAATCAATTCACTCCAACTGCAATGCTTAGTCACTCTCAAGTTACCGGTACAAGAAACAGTTTCTATTGATCTATTCACCTCTGTCCCCCTTACTCTCCACTTTGCTATTTCACTTTTACAATGCTCAGAAGAGGAAAAGTTGTCAACCACAACAAAAAGTGACTGAGTGACACCTTGCCTGTTCATACTGATAGCATACAGAACTGGGGTCCGAAGGTCAGTACGCAGATTAGCTAGTAGTGGCTCTCACGCATCAATATCCATGACAGTCAGCCACAGTGGTGTGAAACATGCCAATGCTCAGATCCCAGATCCACAGATCACGACGGGGACTTGGATTCTGTGTTTTTAACAATGGTCCCAGGTGATTCTGATACACAGGATTTGGGGTGGGGGGGAGGGAGAGACGGTGAGAGAGTGAGAGAGAATGAGAAAGAATAAGAGAACAAAAGAAAGAATGAGGGTAAATAAATGAAAATTCCAATACCAAAGAGTATCTTTGCAAGAAAATACAGCATGTTGCTTTCAAATACAAATGGCAATAACAACTGGATATAAATAGTGCTGCCTTGTACCAGTAATATGAGTCATAATTTGTAAAGTTAAGATATCAGTAAATATCACAGATCACATATTGCCCTCATTCATTCATTCATTAACTATTGATTAAACACCTTTAGGCCAAGACAGGAGAATGCAGCGATGAAATATATCTTAAAAGCAGACAGTGTCATTAGGAAAACAGAAAAATAAGTAGGCATATTTGTGGTGGAATTTTGCTATATTGCTGATCTTATTTAGGCCTTGTTTCTTCAGGACAAACCAACAATTGCAAAGATCAAGAGTCCAAGTCTCTCAGAGGCTTGAGTTCAAATACCATCCCTACTACTGGGGACTCTGGCGCCCCCTGTGTCCCTAGGGATGCTGACAGAATGTGCTACAGACTCCCTTCTCCTTCCATGGAATTAAGACTCTTTAAGCTGACCTGGTATTTGGGGGCCAAAACAGCTACAATAAAAACCCAAACAACAGAAGACTGAAGCCCCCACAAGAGTACGGCAAGTCTTCCAGGTCCCCCAGGTGACCACGGTTTGCACTCACCTTCAAGGGTCAGAGTGCAACTGACTCATCTTTCAAACCCTGAGAGATGAGTCAAGGAGCTTCTGGAACACAGCCTCTACCTCCATTCTTGAAGAGATTTCCCACACAATAAGTCCCCTAGTTGGATGCCTACACAACGCCTTGTAAGTAAAGGGAGAGCTACCGAGCTAAAAACTACTCTTCAACCAACACTCAAGTTCATTCCTAGAATCAAGAGTGGTAATTACTCATCGTCTTTTTTTTAATGTTTTCAATGTTCTTATTTTCGAGAGAGAGCGAGGGAGCACAAGAAGGAGAGGGGTAAAGCGGGGGAGACACAGAATCTGAAGCAGACTCTAGGCTCTGAGCTGTCAGCACAGAGCCCGACACGGGGCTTGAACCCACAAACTGCGGGATCATGACTCGAGCCAAAGTGGGATGCTTAACCAACTGAGCCACCCAGGCACCCCATTACACATTGTCCTTCACTTTAGGATGACCTTCCTCCTTTCTCAGGGCACATTCTCACCACCAGAGAGAGACTAGTACTGAATATCTCTCTGAATATTGGAATGTGAGTTTCCTCCTTAAGACTTCCTCCAGCATTTCCCAGAACCCCTGGTTTGCAGGGCTCCCTGAGGGACACCATGGTGAGCATGTGGCAACACAATCCTGTGCCCACACTTCTCATCATGACTGGATACAGGCCTGATCTGGCCCAGAAACAGAAGAGGGACCAGGGTATCTGCTCAAGATTTTATTCACATAGCAGGTGAGGAAAATATATTGTAATTTTTTCTTCATTGTTCTTTTTATTTTGGTGGTCACACCATCAGCATAGCATTTTAGGAGAAAAATAATTATATAATAGTGAACTGCACACAAAATCACAAATCATGCTGCCAGGATTTGTGTCGGCCAAGGAACAGATGTTTGAGAATTTATCTGAATGTACATGTGCATATATTTATGCATCTGCACGTGCACTTTTATGTGTATATTTTAACTCAACTTCAGTGTTCATATTAATTTGAAAACTGCTTCTGTCTCTTAATTATGTACCATAATACCTTTCCATTTCAAAAAAGTGACCGAGCTACCATTAAATATTACATTGTGTCCATTGCACAGATTTATTATATTTAAACAAATTCTCCAATATTTAATATCTGGACCTGTTCACATTTTTTTCTCTGCTATAAGCAATCCTATATCTTTAAATTTTTTTTTAATGTTTATTTACTTTTGAGAGAGAGAGACAGACTGTGAGTGGGCAAGGGGCAGAGACAAGAAGATACAGAATCTGAAGCAGGCTCCAGCCTCTGAGCTGTCAGCACAGAGTCAGATGCAGGATTCAAACTCAGGAACCATAAGATCATGACCTGAGCCCAAGTTGGATGCTTAACCCACAGAATCACCCAGGTGCCCCACAATCCTGTATCTTTTAAAGACATTTCTGAGAGCCTGTGATGAATTCACTTTTACCGACACCTGAGAATCTGTTCAATTATTTAAGTTACTAAAGTAAAAATGACAGCTTTTTACTTTCATTAAAATAATTAAATGTTTACATTAACATTATAGGAAAAGCAAGCCACTCCAGCAGAACAGACATGACCATAACTGGGATTAAATAAGTATCTTGAAACGTAATTTAGTTTCTTTTTTTCTTTTTTAATGTTTATTTTTGAGAGAGAGCAAGCACAAGCCAGGAGGGGCAAAGAAAGAGGGAGACAGAGAGTCCCAAGAAGTTTCCACACTGTCAGCACAGAGCTGATGTAGGGCTTGAACCAGGACTTTGAGATTATGACCTAAGCCAAAATCAAGAGTAAGACGCTTAATCATTTATGCCACCCAGGCACCCCAGAATGTAATATTAGTTTAAACAAAATTCCCCAGTTAGTGCAATTTGTCCAAGAAGTAGGAATTAGTTCTTGCAAACATAGCATTTTTCCAGGGGAACCATTATTATTGATAATTGGAATTTTATTAGTCATAGAAAAGTAAATAATTAGAAAAGCAGTGACTGCCATACACCTAACACTGCACTCATTTTATTAAATCCATATTCCTATATTATTTTTATTGCTCACCACTACAAATAAAAAAAAGAAAACTGGGGCTATACAATTGGGGCAAGTCTGTTAAGACTTAACACTGAAGACTCCTGGATGAATAAAAAAGCCAAGGAAAGGAAAGGAACCAGTACAACTGGCAGAAGGTGTTCATGGATTGACATGGGTCTTGGCTAGTGGGACATATACCACCCAAACCTGTGGCCAGACTGCCTACATCAGTATCTTCCATGGTTTTCGACCCACATGTAGAAAGGAGAGTGCTGAGTCATTCTGTGAGTTGGAATGGCATATTATGGGAAGGTGGTTTCTATGGTAACCAGAGGGCATCATCTAAGGCAGAAGAATATTAAGAGCATTGTATTACTGTGACAAATCTAGACCATAATTTTGCACCGACTTATTTTTGTAAGTGGGTTTCGATATTTCCCTTTACTTCCTTTTCTAATGGTGGAACACATCACAAGGCTAATACAATATACCAAAGGTTCTGACCCCTAGAGGAATAGGAAATCTTTTTCTCTCCCTGGCTACCACTCTTCTGAAACAACGTGAGGATGAATATTGGATGGGGAACCAGTTTTTTTTTTAAGTTTATTTATTTTGAGGGATAGAGACAGTGGAGGAGGGGCAGAGAGAGGGAGAGAGAGGGAAACAGAATCTCAGTTAGGCTCTGTGCTGTCAGTGCAGAGTCTGATGTGAGGCCTGAACTCACGAACCATGAGATCCATGATCATGACCTGAGCTGAAACCAAGAGTCAGACGCTTAACTGACTGAGCCAGCCAGGCACCCCTGTGGGAAACCAATTTAAATCCAGTGTGGGAAGAGGACGACAGGTTGCTCAGTCTTACACCAATTATCTTATCTATCCCTCAACACTCCAGCATGAGCATATTCTTGCCTAGCCTCTTTGGGAGTACTGCCTCTGAGACAGATTTCACCAAGATATACCAATAAAGACTCTATCCTTGACCCAAGTCAGGTTTCCCTGAGCACTTGCTTCAACTAGGCCTTGACCCTAACCTAAGAGGAATGCTAAATGACTCTGTCAAAACCCTCCCCTGAGTGACTTGACCCAAGTTTTGCACTGCTTTCCAACAACTTAGGGCTCTCTCCCTAGGGTGACCCCAGCTCCCCCTAAAATGCCTGCTGGAAAAAGCACAATGCTGCCAGGAGAATGTATTGCTTATTTCAGCCAAAACCTGAGAATAGGCCAGTTGGCCCCTGAACCCCCTCTTAGAGCAAGCAGTTACTATAGAAATCTTGCAATTATAAAACTTTTCTATGTCCCTTTAGGGTGCAATTCTTCTACCACACAGAACTGTCTCTTAAAGGACCTGAGATCCATCTCTTTTAAGTACAAACATTCAAGGAAATAGCCATTGCTCCCAGTGCCTGTAGGAGGGTTATGGCCTAAGTGAGTACCTTGCTCCAACTTCTACTGCTACCTCTGCTACCTCTGCCATAGGGACAAGAGAAGTGTATCTCTCCTGAAGATAAGTGCCAATTAGCAAACCTAGAGAGCCTAGTCATATGGACCAAATCCCCACCTCCACACCGTTCAGTGCCTTTCATCTGAACACCCAGCATTTAAACAATCTTAACTTTTGTTTCAGTGGAGTTGAACTCAGGTCAGACTAAGGTTTCTCCATTGTTGCAGTAGTTATGACTGAATGAAATCTGACTTTACCACCTTTAACCCTGACTTTGCTCCTTTTGATGCTACTGATGGTTGATGGTGTGCAAGTTTCAGAACCCACGAGTCCTGATGTATACTATTGGATACTCTGTGATTCTGCCTAACAGGATTCCTGTTGCCACAGTTCTGATCTCCACTAATCACTTGATTTCTAGTGCTTTTCTTACCTGCTGGAACCTCTAATTTCTTAGCCTTCCTGGTCTTGAAATATATTCCTGTTGATCTTTTTTTTTTTTTAATTAAGTGTATTTATTTTGAGAGACAGAGACACCATGAGCAGGGGAGGGGCAGAGAGGGAGACAGAGAATCCCAAGCAGGGCCCACACTGCCACCACAGAGCCCAAGGCAGGGCTCAAACTCAAGAACCCTGAGGTCATGATCTGAGCTGATATCAAGAACCGAATGTTTAAATGACTGAGCCACCCAGGTGCCCTGAAATATGCCTGTGGATCTATATTTCTTCTCATGGTCTGGTAATGCATAAGTTGTGTGTAGAACCATTTAAACAGACAACAGGAGACACATAATATACCAAAACCAATAAGAACTCATCTCTATTTCTTATTTCTAAATGGATAAGAATAAAATAATATAGTTATAACTTATAAAAGGGGAACCCTTTTTAAAGTAATACATTAGTCTTCCATTTACATTCATCCTTATCACATTCAAATTTAAAAAATTTACAGTGTTTATCTTCCAGGGAATATTTTATCATTCCTGTTTCTTTCTATTGGTTCTTGAAAATTTTTTAAATGGAGAGGTTGTAGATGTGAAATGAAGTAGAAAACTGTGAGGAAATAGGTTGTTCAATCTTGTCCCCAGCTTCAGCCGATTATCCAGGAATCTACCATATAGCATAGCAATGCTGGAATTTTCTCTGCTCTAATCCTTTAACACCTTTTAAGTGTTTCCTGCCCAAAGGAAACAAATGTCTTTTGACTTAGCCAGGATAAGATCCAAATATCTCAAATTTAAACTAGTTCTCATTTTGAAATTATAGGAGGTAAGGAGGCAACAATAGAATGTTTGCATTGCCAACATCATATTTTTATTACTCTTCACTTAAAAGTATTGACCAAGCACTGTGTATCAAGTCAACGATAAGCGATGTGCTTAAAAGGACATACAATTAACTGTGAAATAATGATATGGATTTTACAGGCCATAGAGGTTAACCCAAAATGTCTTGCCTTTCTCTTTCTTAGTCTCATCCATATTTGACTAATTGACAACTATTTGTTGAGTAGATACTCTGTCCCTATACTGCGCTAAACAGTACTAAGAGATCCAAACTGTCATACCATTACTGTAAACCAAGACCCCAAGCAATGAGGTACTTAAAATCTAGCTGGTAAGATAAAACTTGCATGTGTAAAGCAATTATCCAATAATACAGTCTATACTAAGTGAAAATTTTATGCAACATTTTATACTACAATTTTAAGTGTGGAAGTGAGATATCCTGGCTCCTGTAGATGTGGGAAAAGAAAAAAATATGAGAAATAGAACACATGGCCCTTAGTTAAAGGAGCTCAGAATTGAACTAGAGAAAGAAAAAGAGAATACATATGAATATAGCCAGCATTTGTCATGTAAATCGTGAAATTTCTCAGGTCCCAACAGCTTAATATGGAAATTTCATACAATAGAGAGATATATTTAAAACTGTTTTAAGTGCCTGATAACAGTAAGAGTTATATAGTTAAGACTGTTTTAAATGGCCGATAAGTCTACACTGTTTTGTTTTTGTTTGTTTGTTTTTACAATTGATACGCGAGAGAAGAATCAACCAAAGACAGCATTAGCTAGTTGGTGGATTATTCTGCCTCAGGCCACTTGCTCTTCTCTAGACTTGTCCTACACAGACAATCTTTATCCTAGTGCACCTATAATAAGACATCATATCTGAGACTGACTTCTTTTTTGGTAATCTAACCTTTTTAGAGAAAGATGATTAAATAGTTTGTAATCCCACAATAATTATCAGTGTGAAACCAGTAAGAATAGACTCAAGAGGTAAACTCCTTAGATTCTAGAAACTCTACCACTTGACCCATCTAGAATTCTTCAGACCAGGATAACTGGATATCTCAACCCAAACTATGACTAAGATAAAATTTCTCATATATGATATTCTTTCTGTTATTAATGAATAAAAACCTAATCTTTTTAATTCATTTCAATTACCAAAATGCAAGCAAATATATGTTTTAATTACCTTAAAAGGTTAAAAGGGACTTAAAATTGTAACTTTAAATGAGACATAAAAAATTGATTTTAATTTCACTTGCCAACCCCCCCCCCACATACACACACACAATCTTTCAGTTGGTTGTAGATGGGAACTCTCAGAGACAACAAACTCTTGGTTCTTCTTATCATGAATGATAATTGTAATAGTAAATCTCAGTGGGAACGAGAACATCAACTCCAAATGATTAAGAATAACAACAAAAAGAAAAACTATTCACAGATGCATTAAAAATGCCCACTTAGGGGTGCCTGGGTGGCTCAGAAGGTTAAGCATCTGACTCTGGCTCATGATCTTGCAGTTCATAGGTTCAAGCTCCACATCGGGCTTTGTGCTGACAGCTAGCTCAGAGCCTGGAGCCTGCTTCAGATTCTGTCTCCCTCTCTCTCTACCCCTCCCCTGCTCAGGCTCTGTCCCTTTCTGTCTCTCAAAAATAAATAAATGTTAAAAAAATGTTTTTTAATTTTCACTTAACAAAGCTGTGTCAACAACGCTCTTCAGGTGCTGCAAGAACACAATGGTGCTTTTCATGTTTCTGTTAGTGCAGAGTGGTGGTCGAGGAGCAACTCAGTCTCACTGGCCAACTAACCTGGGAAGATGTATTGACAGCAAGGATCAGGGGAAGAACTCCATCTGAATCTTGAAAGAACCACAAAGGGAAACACACCCTATATGTCTACCCTTGTCACTACATGGTGCCCCATTTGTTTGGTCCCACTAGTTTGGTCAGTTTCTCCACCCTATTTTGTTTTTGTCCTATGATCATGCCCACTCCTCTCTTCTACTTCTAGACAAAGCTGTGTTTCCCAGGAAGGACCTGTGTTGATGCACTATATACTGTTGTTTACATTATTGTTCAGGTGACTGTTCAAATACACAATGCAAGTGTCATGACATGGTTCTTCCCATTCAACTTCCCATTCAACCATTTGACCATTTCAAAGATAAAGAAATTCTCTGCCTTTCACTCTCCTGGCTAGAAGTTAAACAAAATAGAACATAAAACCTAATCTGTAAAAGACTAAATTGGTTTTTATTTGATGTCCAAGTCCTCTCTTTTTAAATAAATATTCAGAATTCTAAATATTTAGTACCTTTGAAAAGTGTTTTGTACTCTTGAACTCAACTGTGTACCAATCCTACATTTGCTATGGATTATCATCAAGTTATCTGAAATGATGGGCTAAGGATAATAACAGCCTCCAGTATTTCTCAGAGAGAGGTTTCATGAGGAATCAAGAATTATGTTTCTCCCTTTCCACTACTCATTGTGGTTGTGAAAACACAAACATGATCTTCAAGGTTCTTTCCTTGCTGTCTCTCTCAACTTTTGCCTCACTAAAAAATCCACCTCCATTTATCTTCTTTTCTATCCTCCTTCCTATCTTTCATCTTTATCTAAAATGGAGACTAGAAACAGCATTTAAAGATGGGGAGATTAATCATAGAGAATCCAGAAGTCATGAAATGAAATCAGATATTTCAAGGACAAGGTTCCATTAATTTTGCAAGTGCTTTGACAGTATCCAAAGCCCCCCCTTAAAATCCCAACAAAATTATTTTCCAAATTCTACATCCTCCTCTGGGTGAATTTTCCTTTCCTTTGCATCAGCATTCAGAATACATTTTAAAGTTCTCATTCAATTTTATTTTTTTTCTTTTACTTAATTACTAGAATTATAAGAGTTCTATTTTCTACACATTTTCATGGCAAACGTACACTATTTCAGATACATTAAGGCTAAATAGTCTTTTGTGGACAAGCCTCAGGGGAAACATAACTGCCATTTGTAACTGTTTCTGCAGGGAAATGAATTCTGAGCTCCAAACAACTGATTTACAAATGAACATTTGGAAAGCTACCCATTTGTAAGTGGAAGACTTCTTTCATCCTATATTTTCTGCATTCTAAGCGGTAAACTTGACAAGGTCATCCAACAGAATGATCTTAGGAAAAGTTTTTCCAGATGAACAAGATGTGGTCAGCACCCTCAGTTAGCTGGTGCCAGGACAATGTTATACCCTGGAGAGACTTGAACCTCTCATTACTGCTTTGGAATTCTAACTCACTCAAAAGAGCAGACCTAAACAATGTGGTTTCAAATCCATCCTGGCCACACGCCTTAGACTTTAGAAAAGTAACTTAATTTTCTATTTTTATCTACGAAATGAAAAAAAAAAACCTGAAGTATTGTAACTCTCAGAGTAGTACATAGGGAGGCCCTAATAGCACCTTAAATTTAAAATAAATGGTTAACAAATGGAAGTGTTATTATTAATGATTCAAAGTATTGATCAGCATCAGAAAGACTCAGGAAGAAAATCAAATTGATTCACCAAAAAATAAGTATTGAGCTGTTATTATCTAGACAGCATTGTGAGAGCTTCACTGGGGATATACAGGCTGAAAGACAGACAGGGTGGCCTAGACTAAAGATTCGAAGTCAGTCTTCACTGGCGGACCGACAAGGTGGACTACCATAAAGATTCTAAGTCTCAGGTGGCAAACAAACAGTATGAGCCAACTATGACCTACAGACACAGGTTTGTTGGTTCCTCACAATGTTTACAAATTTGAATTCAAATAAATATTTAGAAACAAAATTTGCATGAACATTTTACATTAAGTTTCAAGATTCTCTTGAAAGATATGCACTCCCATTTCTGCAGGTCAAGAATCAGGTGGAGTTGAAAGCAGTTATGTCTTTCATGTGGGCTAAGAGGTCTCCCTCTCATCACGTTCCTCACCCAGGCTACCACCATGAATTACCACTAAACAAGTGAGTTTGTAATTCCTGTTGTACACAATGTATTTAAAAAGTTCTCTCTTGGGGCACCTGAGTGGCTCAGTCAGTTGGGTGTCAGATTCTTGATTTTGGCTCAGGTCATGATCTCATGGTTTGTGAGGCCAAACCCCATATCAGACTTTGCCCTGGCAGCATGGAGCTTGCTTGGGATTCTCCCCCTCTCTCTGCTTCTTCCTTGTTCTTTCTCTCTCAAAATAAATAAATAAAATTTAAAAATATCTCTCTCAAAGAATCTTTTACCACTTGCTACCTTCATAAGAAAGTTTAAAATTATTTATTTTAGAAAGTCAAAATGTATCTATATCATAAAAATCAACAATTAGATGAGCATCTATCCATGTGGGACTTGGAACAAGGCACAATAGGGTTGCTTTTCAAAATGGTTAAACAATTGTTTAAACTCTCTATTTCAATAACAATAATAATGGTTCACATTTACTAGTACTTAGGGCCAATGTCTGTTCTAAGCTTTTGCCTATATTAACTTATTTAACCCTTATAATTACTTTTTGAGGTAGGTACTAGTTGTTTCTTTTTCCCCTATTTAGCACAAAAGGAAACTGAAGTAATAACCAAGATATTAAATGACCTGCCTAAGGGAGCACAGCTGGGAAATGACAGAGGCAGAACTCAAACCAGGAAATCTGATCCCAGGACTAAAGCTCATAACTATCATGCAATACAGACCTGTTGGTGTGGTCCATCCTTTGCCTGAAAATTTGAAATACTACCATTATAATGTGTTTAAATTTATATATTTCATACACACACTACATACACATATGAATGTATGATTATGCTATTATTTTCTATTGATAAAATACACATAGCCAATATCAACTGCTTTAGTGATTGTGGCTTTATAGATGTTTCAGTATACTTTTTGGCTAATCCCAAACATCTTCTCCTCCAAATAAAATAAATTATAGAACAAATTTGTCAGATCCACAAGAAAAATCATACAGGGATTTTAATTGGGGTTACATTAAATTTGTAATTAATTTTGAGAGAATCATCATCTTGGTAATATTGTCTTTCTATCAAATCACAGAGTAGGCTGATTGAAAAGATCTTTATGGAGCTGAACTTACAGGGTTTGGTAATAAACTGGAATTGAGGGACAGAGGAAGGAGAATTTGCAGATGTGTTGTTTTTTTAACAGATCATTCACTGATCTGTTCAAGAACTGTGATCTAGTTATTAGGAAGTACTAAAACAGGGAAATCATCATCTTGGGCCATTTGCAGTGTAGAAGGGAATAGAAAAGCACCTCAAAGTGGCATATGCTGCACTATAATAGTAATGGTGGATGAAAACTAGCAGTAAAGTAAGGAATTTTACCAGAGAAAATCACAAGAGGCTGAAAGAAAATGCGGACCAGAAGACAGCAAAAGTTCTCTGTGCCAGGTCCTGTGCTAACATACCGGTGACCCTTGAGCAACATTGAGGTTACAGGCAATAACCTCCACATAGTCAGAAATCCATATATAACTTTTGACTCCCCAAAACTTAACTACTAAGAGCCTACTGTTAAACAGAAGGCTTACTGAAAAGAAATGGTAGACTAACACATATTTTACATGTTGCATTATATACTGAATCCTTACAATAAGATAAGCTACAGAAAAGAAGATGTTATTGAAGAAACCATAAGAAAGAAAATGCACTTACAGTACTGTAAGAAAATCCATGTAGAAGTGGACCCGACAGTTTGCACCCGTGCTGTTGAAGGGTCAAATGTATAGTCATCTAATAGCATCTAAAAAGAGGTGAGTGATACTGTCCTCATTTTACAGATGAGAAGCCAAATTCAGAAAAATTAAGTAACATCTTCTCTTTCACATAACAAGAAAATGTTAAGAGTAGAATTTGAACAAAAGTCCTTGAGTGCAATGTCCATGGTTGTTGTAGGAATGTAATAAGTTTCCTCCATCCCCAGGCCTTATCCCCTGGTTCGCCAATGATTAGAGATGTCTTGTGTGGCAACCCTTTTTAAAAAATTTTTTTTCATGTTTATTTATTTTTGAGACAGAGACAGAGTTGCGAACAAGGAAGGGGCAGAGAGAGAGGGAGACACAGAATCTGAAACAGGCTCCAGGCTCTACACTAGCTGTCAGCACAGAGCCCAACACGGGGCTCGAACCCATGAAACATGAGATCATGACCTGAGCTGAAGCCGGACGCTTAACCGACTGAGCCACCCAGGCGCCCCTTGTGTGACAACTCTTACAGACATAGCTGTCATCATATGCAAAATGTGAAAAACTAATATTATCAGTTGTACCACTCCATAAAGAGCAGTTCCCTTGAAAACAATGGGCAATTATGCAGAATAACAAAAATTAATGTAATTTGCTCTAAAAACATTTCAAACAGTTCCATTTAGAAGAGGCTAGAGTTATGGATAAAAATAATATTAAAAACAAACTTTTGCTCTGAGAAGGAGCCAAGAAAAAGAAAATACAAGCCACAGAATGGAATATTTACCCAGAGCCTATCTAATAAAGGGTCTGTACTAAAATATGCATAAAAAATTTATTAAATCTCACCAAGAAAACAACCCAATTAAAACTAGGCAAAATAACTGAATAGACACCTCACCAAAGAAAATACACAGATAACACAAGTATATGAAAAAATGTTCAATATCATTTATCAGGCAATTGCACATTAAAGAAACAAGATATGCCTACATAAATATTAGAATGACTAAAATCTAAAAACAAACAAACAAAAAATAACAATACCAATACTTCTGATAAAGCATTTCTCATTCATTGCTGGTCAAAATCTCAAAAATGGTATAGACACTTTGGAAGACAGTTTTTCAGTTTCTTATAAAGCTAGATTTAGATATGTCCTACCAGATCCATTCCTAGGAATTTGCCCAAGTGATTTCAATTTATGTTCACTTAAAAATGGTCATGTGACTGTTTATAGTAGTTTTATTCAAAATCACCAAGATGCTCTCCAAAAGGTAGAGGGATAAACACACTGTGACATATCCACAGTGAATGTTATTCACCAATAAATACAATGAACTAGTAACTCATCCAACAATATGGATGAATTTTAAGCATATATTACAAAGTAAAAGAAACATATCTGAAAAATTGTGTTCCAGAAAAGACAAAGATATAGATAAAAACTGATCTGAAACTGTAAGGTGTTGGAAAGGAAGACCTCTGGCTAGGTGACAGGGAATTTTTAAGGGTGGTAAAAAGATTGTGTGGTTTTGTAGGGAGAATGTGACCCCCTGGGTCAAAATGCATAGAACTTTACTGAACAAAGACTTACTCTTAAGTTCTGCAAAATTTTAAAATAACTAACAAGTTAGGGGATCTCAAGATGGAATATGTATTGTGGCAAAAGAGTCTAAAAGTATTATAAAAATGTAACATAACCTCACTGAAGAGAGTGGGTTTAAAAGTACTGACTTAAGTAACTTTGGAAATGACTAGGAAGTATAAGACTACAGATAAAAGCAACTGTATATATACTGCCTTTTAATTGGTAGAGTATTCTAATTGATATTCTAACATTTTTCAGAGGCATACAAGGTAACAATTCTGAAACCAGTGTACATGTAAATCTGGACTCAAAAAGTAAGTAAATGGATGACCAAGAGCAGAATTCAGGTTTTTCAATGTTTGAGTGAAAGGTTACAGACCAGAGAAAAGACTACAATAATCTGCATGATATAGTAGTAGGATTAGAAACATCATTATAAATTAAAATTTAATACAGATGCATATAGGTAGAGGAGTTAGGACACATAGGTAAAGATATACTATATATATATGTGTGTGTGTGTGTGTGCGTGTGTGTGTGTGTGTGTGTGTATATATATATGTATGTGTGTATATATATATATATATATATATATATATATATAGTGCATGTATGTATACACTACATGTGTGCCCTAACTCCATCTGCTGAGAGAGTCTAGAAACACTTGGGGCGCCTGGGTGGCTCAGTCAGTTGAGCATCCCACTTCAGCTCAGGTCATGATCTCACAGTTCATGGGTTCAAGCCCTTCATCCCGCTCTGTGCAGACCACTAGCTCAGAACCTGGAGACTGCTTCAGATTCTGTGTGTCTCTCTGTCTCTGCCCCTGCCCTGTTCATGCTCTCTCTCTGTCTCTCAAAAATAAATAAATGTAAAAAAAAAAAAGATTTAGAAGCACTAACACCCCAGTAACAATGAGCACACTCAGCACCTAGATTTTGGTTTTAAATACCATTCTCCAGTAAGAGGAAGCAAGGCTCCTCAGAGAACTGGAATGCTGGGGTCAGGGCAGGGAAGAAACAAGATAAGCCTGAAGCACTTGTAGTGTCAGAAAATAAGAAAATGCTCAAGGAGCAAAAATGGTAAGAGTATGTCAAAGGGACACAGGAGCTGACATGAAAGATGTCCCGATGTCAAAAACTAGAACAATTTGAGTCACAAAATAAGTAGTATTATACTACAATCCAATGGATAAATATTCATGAGTGCATACAAATAGAGATAAATGATCAAATAAATAAGTAAACAGAGGAAAAGAGACAAATCTCTGAAAAGAAATTCACATAATTTATGTGGATAATCCCCCCTCAAAGAGATGGAGCACAACTACCCATTTCTTTTTTTTTAAGCTTATTTACTTATCTTGAGAGAGACAGAGATGAAGTAAATGGGGGAGGGCAGAAGAGGAAGGGAGAATCCCAAGCTGGTTCTGCACGGTCATCCCAGAGCCCAGTGTGGGGCTTGAACTCACCAGCTGTGAGATTATTAACCTGAGCTGAAACCAAGAGTCGATACTTAACCACCTGAGCCACCTGGGAGTCCCACAACTACCCATTTCTTAAAACTAGGCTATGCCTAAGGTACCTAGTAATTCGGTCAGTTAAGTGTCCCGACTCCAGCTCCGGTCATGATCTCCCAGTTTGTGAGGTCAAGCCCCATGTCAGGCTCTGTGCTGATAGTTTGGAGCATGGAGCCTTCTTTATTCTCTCTCTCTCTCTCTTTCTCTTTCTCTCTCTCTCACTCTGTACCTCCTCTGCTCACACTGTCTCTCACTCTCACAAATAAACATTTGAAAAAATTAAAAATAAATACATCTAGGCTGTGCTTAGTTACTCGCTGCCCAGAGTAAGGTGGTGGAAGGGGGTGGGTCAGGGGGACATTTTTGCCATGAAGAAAACTGAGGTACTACCTTTGCCAGGTAATCAAATTAACATCATTAGTAATAAGACATGTTGATAGCATATACCTTTGGTATAATATGAATTCAACAGCAAATCACTTCTGAGGTTTTCCTTCCCCAAATCTACAGCTTTTGTCTATGAAAAAGAAATTAGACAAACCTAACATGACATTTTAGGAGATAACAGACTTCTCAAAATGCCAAAGTCATCAAAACCAAGAAAAGTCATTGGAAACCATGTGACTAAACGCTGGCCATGTGCTCTCAGGAGTGGGATCCTGGAACAGAAAAGGAACATTAGGAAAAGAACTAATGAAATTGAATAAAGTATGGAGTTTAGTTAATAAAACATATCAGTGTTGGTTCTGTGGTTGTGACAAAGGTGTCAAATGTCAATGTTAACAAGGGGGGAAACTGAATAAGGGAACCTCTCTGTACTATCTTTGCAAATTGTCTGTAAATATGAAAGCACTCTAACATAAAAATGTGGTTTTTTTTAATGACCTGGTAGCGCATGATAACGTTCTGTGCTAGTAAAGCTCCACGTGTGTTTGCTTTGATCATTCTGCTCCCGCCTTCATTCTACATCAGCGCAATCTGTTGCCGTTATTTCTCAACTGCGCTGCACCTGGATGAATCCCACAGTTCCTCTCCCTTTCTATTCACGAGGAGGACCCCCAGCTCTTAGACGGTCCAGGTCTCATTACCTCCTAACCAGCTCCGGACCCAGCTTCCACAGCTCCTGTCTCTTTCCCCCTTTCTTCCCTCTTTACATTCTTGATCTAAATGCTAACACTGTCTTCTCTCATATTTGGTGTACACCAGGTACTGTTTAGAATCCTCTAATTTAAAGATGAGGAAACTGAGTCCTGGAGTGTTTCAATAATTTGCCCAAGGCTAAGTGGCTCATGAGTTCAGATATCTGACCAAGTAGGAAAGCTACCATTTGTCACCCCATGCCCAGGTCCTGTGCCCGCAAGATGCTCGTGTGTCTTTCTTAAATCATTTTAGATTCACTTGCTTCAAGCATGTAATGTAACATGATAAAGAAGTGTACTACTTGACTTTTAAAAGGAACCTGATCATTATTGGCAGCGAAGGATTGTATGCCAGAGGGATGGGTTGCAGGGAGGCAAGTAATCAAATCCTAAGTAAAAGCAACCTGGAGAAAATGCAACCATAATAAAGAAAATTGCTCTCTCCTGGTGATCCAAAGGGACAAGGAAAGAGTAAGCCTGGCATTTCCAGTCACCCTCCCCTCCCACACAGAGCATTGTTGATGCTCTGCTCACTCAGCAAACCCTATGGGCACTGCAGGTGCTTGCCACCAGGGGTCCTCCCTAAAAGAAGGAGCAAGGCAGGCTCATTAAGAGTCCTCCATTTGCAGGCTATGCCCATCTGGGGGGAAGAAACATACCTCCCAACTGCGCCAGGGCTCACCTGGTGAAAATCATAAGAAACCAAATGCTAAATAAGAACCAATTCAGATGAAGCTTTAAACTGATGCATTTAAAGAGACTGAATAAACTCTTCATGTTACAATCTGGCATGAGCTTTTAATATTAACTAGTACATATTTTATAGACTGTATTTGTTGCCAAATGCTAAAACAAACATTAAGATGCTTTTGCCTCAACTGGTACTATGAATGCTTCCAAAACAGTGGTATAAAAAGCCATATAAAACATGCCATAATCATGGAAATCATCTGCATTAAACTCACATTTGCCATAAAAGTGGCAGTTATTTTTCATCTACAAACAATTATATCTCAATTACTTACTCTCTGTTAGGGAACATTTCATCCAAAACTTTCATTTAATTGATGTAAGGATGTATTTTGTTTGAGGAGAAGCATAATCTCTAATTTGGATTAATTAAAGGAAGAGACATTCTAAATTAGTAAAAGGTTGATGTCTACTTAAAATATGCAGTTCTACCAGTTTCGTATACAAAAAGTAACACAAACCATGCTGCAAAACCTACAGCAGAAGAAGGATCTAAAAGAAAATTAGTCTTTAATGAACAGAAAAGAATACTCGGGGCTTTATATTTTCCATAAAATGAAGAGCTTGGAAAAGTCTGTTATAGAAATAGCTTAAATATACAGTCTGTTATCCTGTACAAATTTTGAATTTGCTCAGCAGTACTTTTCTTTTTAATTCTGCAATTATAATTGGCACATCCAAACCATTATACTCAGAATTACTGCAGTTCAGACAAATGAGGTGGTTTTTTTTTGTAGGAAGGGTATAGTTTAACTAAATTTAGATATATTGAGTAATATTAAATTATACACAAAATGTCTAGAGATTGTAAAATGTCAGTAGTATACTAAAATATAAGAAAGGACTGAGGCTGACTACCATCAAACTTTTTTTGTATATATTTTCAAAAGGATTGGGGGCATGTAGGTGGCTCAGTTGGCTAAGCCTCCAATTGTGGCTCAGCTCATGATCTCACGGCTCTGTGCTGACATCACAGAGCCTTGAACCTGCTACAGATTCTGTGTCTCCCTCCCTCTCTGCCCCTATCCCACTCACACTGTCTCTCTCTCTCTCAAAACTAAACATTAAAAAAAAATTAAGGGTCAAAAAGTCAACAGCAACAAAAATTTCAATGCAAACATGTACTCTTAGAATTAACAAAAAATTTAAAAAAATAACTTCACATGTTTTTGGTTGCAATGGAATGACTTTTAGAAAACAGGATACTCTGTTTTCATATCCAGCCCTGTTACCATCCTAACATATTGCTACTTATAATCAGCAGGAAGGAATGAAAAACATTCTCCTTGGTTTAACATGGTAGATGGTTTGTAAGAGGATTTCAGGAGACGTGAATGGCCTCTATCCATAAGCCCACCAAAGAATAACCTGTCACTACACAGGCCATGGCAGCCAAGTAGTTTTCCCAGGAATGAATGGTAGGAGTAAACTTTGGTAACAGTAGGATGTAACCCTCTTTACTGCAAGTCAAAAACTGAAGAAGGAGAAGGAGACAGAGGAGGAGAGACAGGGGGAGAGGGTAGAGGAGGAGGAGGGGGAGAGGGTAGAGGAGGAGGATGGGGAGGAGGGAGGGAAGGAGGGAGGAATAGGAAAACGAGTGGGGGAGGGGAGGGGAAGAAGTACAAGAAGAACAAAAATAGAATAAGATGAAGAAAGACATAATCTTATTAAAGCAACAATATATTTTTGCACTGTGACATATAAAATGAGAAAATAACTATTAACATAAAGATTTTGTAGTGAAAATGTAGTAAGAAGGGCAATGCCTTATGATAAACTAAATGATTATCCATTGCTATTTAATTTAAATTGCTTTTATCCTTTTGGAATGAAATATAGGCTGTTTTGAGGCCTCTTGTAAAACAGAAGAGATAATTCCCTTTGCAATCCCAAGCCGACTCTATTGGCTTTGCATGTATTAGTAATTGGGGGTGGAGGGGGAGTCCAGGTAAAAGTAAAGAGTATTTCATTTCTCAGGTCTCAGAATTTTTTGATCTGTCTCTGCACATAGACTGTACATAGATCTGGGCCTTTCTAGTTCTGTGAGGTCTATTTCCAGAAACTAATGGTTCTCACTCTTGACACTGACATGCAGTGTGTAACAAATGCCACCGGGTAATAAAATCAGTGATGTGGGTATTGACAATTTAGGTCCCTTGAACAAAATCTTGGCATATAACCAAATCACTAGTTATATCACCCAACGATCCATGTTACATGCTGTGTAGCAATGTGTAGTTGGCTGACAGAACACTATCACAGCAACAGTAAGAACATGCCTAGGATAGAGAATGGCAACCCTTAAGAAACCAAATGTATTCTACATTAATTCTGTAAACATTTATTTAGCTCTTTCTACAGTGTGATTTTCTAGAATCTACCCAATTAGTAAAGGTTGTAGCAATTTTACTATTCTCCTCTAAGCCCCAGATGAAGAATACAATATTGGTCAGAAGACACTTATTTAGGTAACTGTGCTAAGTACTCAGTTTTCATAAAACTCTTTTTTATACCTGAAACAGCAAATATTTGATATAACTTTCAGCCACATCAACACTTCTTTCTGAGACTTCTAATGCATAGGGCAAGACTCACTCCTTGAGAAATCCTCGGTCTTCTAGAAGTATCAGTTTAAAAAAAGAGGAGGGAATTCCACTAGAAGTCTACAAATCCACTAGCCCTGGGTTTATAGGAAGACAAGTATATCACATTTTTAAATGTCTAATATATGGACTCTACTAGCTTATGACAGTAAGAATTTGATTCTTATCAGGATGATTTAGTGTAACTCACTTAATATCAATTTTCCTCGCTATAGTTATATTTTTATTAGTCTATTCATTATAACCCTGTTTTCCAATAACACAGAAATGATTGTGAAATTGCCAAGATAACCTCAAATACTGCATTTATTCTTATCAATGATCTCTTTAATGTAAAATATGCATGCAGGATGGTCCCTAAGAATGAAGTAGTAATAATATTGGACCTGGCTATTATTTATTGAGCAAAAGTATCATCTTATTTAATCCCCATGACTCTATTGGATAGCATTATCACCCTATTCTATAGATGAGGAAGTGAGATTCATAAAATTTTTAAAAACTTGTCCAAGATAATATTGCTAAAAGTGGCAACCTGAAATAAGAAGTGACGAAGTTTGATTCAAAACCACACAATCCAAAGCACACAATTAACAAGTATGCAATATTGCCTCCTGAAATAGATGGCTTGCCTTTGGCTGACAAAATATACATATGTCAAAATTTTCAAGTTCATCTGCTTTTAAGAAAATGGTAACTAAGGAAGTCAATCTCTTTTTTGTAACAAAGTCAATCTCAAAATGTAAAATTTCAGAGTATCACAACAGGGAAAGAGGGGAAGTCTGAATGGTCAAACTGTGTGTCTCCCACCCAGAGATAATTCCTATTTTATGAAATATTAAAGAGTTAGAAATTTGAAAATTGCCAAGCAAGATGCTACCAGAATGAGAATGTAGATTCTCAAGAATGGGGTACAACTTGTCAAAACTCTGTCAGAAGTCAACACTGGCAGAACGACTCAGGGTACCTCGAAAGGGTGATATATGAAGGCAAGAATATGACTCTGGAAAGAAGACCAGGAATGGACAATGAAATGGCCTTTTTGGGTCCCAGTTCCCGTAACTTTGTACCTTACATATTAGCAAACTTAATACCCCTGCAGCTTTAGCGTGTCTCGTGCTTGAAACCAGGTTTCCAACAGCACACAAAGAATACTGTTGAGCTTCTCTCTAGGTTAAGCCTGGTGCTGTCTCCTTCAAGTCTAAAAAGGCATAAAGAGATAATGTAGAGGATTTTATCTGTTATTATGTTAATAGGAATACTATCCATTATCACTTTAGGATGGGAACAGTATTGCTGCTTTGGCCAAGGTAAGGGTAAGGATGGAGTGGAAATGTAGGAGGGCCAAAGTCCTCTTTTCCCTCAATACTTAAGACTTGGAATTCTGGAAATCAAAGGATAAAAAACATTTGTAGAGAAAAGAGATGGAGTATTGAGTGTTACCACTGGGGTTCAAGTATCAGTTCCTCCATGTGATTTAGTGCCAGACCCCTAGCTCTCTGCCTGGATTCCTCCATCTATGAGTCCTAGATGATAATAGTTCAATACTCTGAGTACCATTAAGTGGCTCAACCATCCTCAGTATCAGGAACGCCTAGGGACAAACTGTCATGGTAACTGTCAATTCAAGAAAGCCACTGAACAAGAATGAGTCACATTTATTCCCAGTTCCAGGCTTCGCTCACCTGTAGCAATCACCACCAGCTACATCAGTGGTTCTCAACCAGGGGCAATTGTGCTTCCCAGAGAACATCTGGCAAGGTCTGCAGACCAGACACAACTGGGCACAGAGTCCCCGACAGAGGCCTTGGATGGTGCTAAATGTCCTACAATGCATAGGACAGCTCTCATAACAAAGAACAGTCTGGCCCAAAGTGTCCCTGTTACCAAGGTTGAGAAATTCTGGGTTAGTCCAAGGGAAACCAAATGGACACAGGGAATTTTACTTATTTTTATTGACTGACAGTCTCAGTGGAAGATAAAACAGACACATTGTATGTGGTATCATCTGAATATTCAGTTTTTACTTCCTCACCCAAGAAAACCCTCCTAGATCT
Source organism: Suricata suricatta (assembly GCF_006229205.1). Classification (NCBI taxonomy): domain Eukaryota; kingdom Metazoa; phylum Chordata; class Mammalia; order Carnivora; family Herpestidae; genus Suricata; species Suricata suricatta. The sequence continues at coordinate 94,262,465 of NC_043702.1, read as the reverse complement.
TACTCTTGGCCTATTCCATAAACTCATTTCAAATTCTTTCTCAGATCCTCCTCCAAGATGAAGCTAGTTCATTGTGTATTTCCACTTATCTACTGTTTCTACATTGGCCCAGTGCTTTCTCAAGTGTGCCAGCAACAAGAAAACTCAGACTCTACAATTATGGTGACCAGGCACAGAGTACACACACAGTGGTGTGATATTTATTGCTATTTTTTCCTCACTTGGTCCCAGCTTTATATGGTATCTTAGTCCCTTGCATTTAAATAGTACCTAGAATGTCTCCTTTGCCCTATTTGGTTGACCAGCAAAAATCAACCCTATACTTTAAATGTTTCAAATATTTGTCCAGATAATCACAATCATATTCTTTGGGAGTTGCCTTTTCAAAACTGATTACAATTTTAAAAAATTGATAATTTACAAAACTACATAGTGTAAGCATACTTCCTCATAAACTGTTATTCTTATTCTAACACATTTCCTTCTTCATTTTGTCATATCCTATCAATAATAAGTATATAGATTTCACAAGATTGTAGTTGACATTCAATAAGAAGCTATCTAAAACTGTCTTGCCAATACTTGGAACATAAACATGTTTCTGTTGTGGTTGCTATAAATATACTTACTCTAGCTCTAGCTAGTCACAAATTGCTATAGTTTCTTTGCCTGGGACTCTAACACTAAGAAGTCACTAGCCCAAATGGACATAAAATTACTGTTCATCCATACCTGTGTGAACCTGTTCTTATTCCTGAATATCCATCTATCAGAGGCAAGCTATCCTTTGAAATTAGCTTATAGTGTGGTGTCCCACTGGGTATTCTATCAGATGCACTTTGTGGACTCTCTAATTTCTCCTGCCTCACTGAATCCTGGGTTTTTGGTTCTGTTATCTCCAGGTTGGCCCCATCCATTAGTGCTACATGTGCAAATGTGAGAGTTTGCAAAGGCAATTCTGTCAGCATGCAACAAATGCTAGGAGAATCAAGTGCCTGAATGTTTTAGAAAGAAGGCCCCCTTAAGTTGGATATTTCCCATGTGGTATAATGGAAGGGACTTTAACTGTGGAGTCAACATAAAACGGGGTAGGAGACCCAGATCTTCCTCCTCTTTCCTCAAACCATTAAGCCCTTAATATTTGGTGGTAGAATGAGGATTATGTCTGCCCTGCAATGTTAAGAGAGATACTAAATGCAGACAGCCTCACCAAGATCAGCTATTTAAGATGCTGGTTCCAACTTCTTTCCTTAGAGGGAAGTGGAAAAACAGAAGCAAATTTGTTGGTATGAGAATTTCTGGCACAGTTATTTTCTTATGTGAATTTTTCATTCTTAAAAATAATAAACTCTTCACATTTGAAATTACTTTAATGCCTTTTCAGTTAAACTCTAATGAAAGAATTTAGCAATAAGTCAACTCCAATTATGTTTACATTTGTAAACCCAACTCTATTTGCCTATCAGACTGATAGACGGACAGACACACACACACACACATAAAATGAGAAAAGGAAATCCTTTGAAAAAAAACCAAGAACATATCTGACTTTCTTTTGCATACATTTTGAAGAGAGAACTTATTACTCCCCACACTAGATGGCCTTCACTTATTCATTTATTCAGCAAGCCCTTTTTGAGCAGACCTTGCAGAGTAGTGCTAGCACTAGACACTAAATTTGCAACGACAAATGAGATACTTCCTTTGCCTCCAGGAGCCTATAGTCTAACTATGGGTGGAACGCACAGTGGAAAATGGATAGGATATAGAAGAGGGTGGAGAAAGAGGATAAAAAGATAAATATATAAAAGGAAAGGGTGTGTTGCAGGTCCAGTAAAGCACAGAACAAGGAGTCTTCCTGGAGCTGGAAAGAAGGGAATGAAGATGAGACACAGCTTCAGCGAGGAGGTAAATTACTGTGAAGTTAATCCAAAATGATGAGCACTATCAACCAGGAAGGCAAAACGGAGGGACACAGGTCATTCCTACGGGGGAAAACAGGCTTAGAGGCTTAAAACTGCAAAACTCCCCGGGCAACAGCTGTGAATGGTTCCTTACAGTAGCTGGCAACATGAAAACAGGTGCCAGGAAATCCTAGCTATCAGCTTGAGTTTTGTAGCAATGTGTCTAGGTTTAAGTATGAGCTCTGTCTCTTTCAGTCTGAGAGTTTCGGCAAGTTAATATCCTTATCTATAAAAATAATAACTCGTTCTCTGATAAGCCTTTGTGGAAATTAGAGATATCTCATAAAACACCTAGAATTACGTGTATTGTGGTATGGGCACTTAACAATAATAACGAGATAGTGATGGTGGTGATGATGGTGATAATGATGATGATGGTGCTGCCACTCTTTCTTATCTGGACACTTTTATGCATTCCACCATCTGGAATGGCCTTTACCCCCAAGTTCTCCACCAAGATTACTATTGCTTGTCAATCAAGTCTCAGTTGAAAGTTCACTTTTTTCCACAAGTTGGAGTTATATGCACCTTCACGGATCTCTCAGAGCACATTTATACTCCATTTTCATTAATAATTTAGTTTTTTGTATCTTTCACCTCCATTTCAGGCAAAGGAAGAGGAGAAGAGAAGGCAGACTGTATGCTTCTTAAAGACTCGCTCTGTGTCTTATGCCTTTTGGTATCCTCATCTATGCAACATAGCATCTATTGAATAGTCAATAAGTATTTGTTGAAATAACATATTATTGAAAAAAGAATTAGAATCCAGAATCCAGAATGCTTGTATAAAATAAAACCCTAACAAATCAGGGTTCTGATAGGAAATATAACAAAGATTAAAGCCTCTAGGGAGGGGAGAGACCCTCATTTCTTTATCACCTTGAGACTTTGAGACCAGCGCTATCCCCATAAGGCAAGATAATAACCACCTCTGGCTATTGTCCTCTGCAGCAGTGACAAACAGGGGACCATACATAGTTGAGCCAACTGTATCAGACAAGGCCTAGCTTGAAGCTAGCAAGGTGAGATGGGATGTGACAGGAAAAAAAGAGTACACAGACAATGGGAAAATCAAAGAACTTGGTTTGTTTCAGAGTCAGAAAGGGACCGCACTGGTTAGAGAATAGTCATGAGGTAGAGCAGGAGAGACAATGGGACACAATATGGTCAGAGGGAAGAACAGGATAAGATGAAGATTTTGGGGTTGTTTTCTAAAAGCAATGCTAAAGTTTAAACCAGGTGTACAAGGTGATTGGAGGAAAATTTAAAATCCCCCTTGGCTATTAGGTAGAGAATTAATTGTGATAAAGTCTTCTGGAAGCCTGGAGCCCAATGAAGTTTGTGCCATAATTCAGGTAAATGTGTAAGGAGTTTGGTAATGGTGGCGGAGGTGGACAGAATGGTGAGACTGAAAATACATTTAGAAGGTAGAATGGGCAGAACTCTTGATGAATTTGGTGATGAAGAGAAGAAAGATAAATCTTAGCAGAAACCAACTTCTAGTCTGAATTTCTGAAAAGGAGATGTGTTATCTGTTAATAACATGAGGTGAGAAAGGGGTAGGCAGTAGTGATCAAAATTTCTGACAGTTTATGGTTTATTAGAAAAAAAGTTTATGGTTTCTATTAGACAGGTAAGTGAGAATACAGAGTACCAAGCATCATCCAAGAATAGAGGAGAAGGGAGAGGTCTGGGTAGGAGACACAGTCTGCTGGTGTTCAGCATTTAGAAATTAAATCCATGGTATTGGGGGGTGGCCTGGGTGGCAGAGTCACTTGACTCTTGATTTTGGCTCAGGTCATGATCCCGAGGTCATGGGTTGGACCCTCAGCATGAAGCCTGCTTAAGATTCTCTCTCTCTCCCTCTGCTCCTTTCCTCTCTTCCTCCCTCCTTCCCCCTCCATCCATCCCTCTCTCTCTCATAAAATAATAATAGTAACAATAATAACAATAATAAACAAACCCACGGTATTTATCAACACCACTCAGCTGGAAGTTACAAACCAGATGTCCCAACCCCCCTGAAAATATTTTTGGTGTGATCCCATATATTATATGATCTCCTCAAAAACACCCCTCCAAGGTATTTCTTTGGAAAGGGGAATGAGCCTTGTTCTGATATGCCTTTAGTTAAGGCATGCCCTCTCTAGTTGCCATAGTTTCAATTTGCATCTAACCATAATATTTATGTTACCTCTTAAACTTGGAGGCATTTAGTGTTTAAATAAATGCTCCTGAGGACTTCAGAATACCAAGTCCTTAAAGGTACCAGAGAAGAGGTCACGATGACAGCCCCTGAGCAACCTTAATTATTTGATGAAGAATATCACCACAATTTCCCCTCATCATCCCCAAACTCATCACCTCATAACAGAAAAGAGCCCAAAAACATATAAAAAACCAAACACATGACAATACAAAGCAAATGGATTGAACATGGAGTCATCTGGTATCAAAGAAGAAAAGGCTACCCAAATAAGATAATATTGTGATTCTTTCGTAACATCCTTTTGTTCAAAACTCATAGAAGAGGTCCCTGCTATGAAGCAATCAGAAACAATATGATATGTGAGTTTATTACATCATGTCAAAACAGTGCTTGGATCATTGCCATCACCTGTCTTTCACAGAATGGTATATATGATATGTCCAAAATTCTAAAATCTTTCTTGCTAACCACTGTGGTACATATTTTTGGATTTTTTTGAGCAAACCATCCAGCCTTCTTTGCTGCTTCTAAAAGAACTCATTTTTATTTGGAAAATCCCCTCCTGATTCCTCTCCTTAACCATGTGCATGTGTGTCTTCAAGTATACTGAATTTTAAAAAATGACATAAGATTTAATTCTAGGCAACAAGAGTTGAGGAGAAATCTGTGTGGAACTCTCTCTTTAAACACACACACACACACACACACACACACACAAGAAAGAAACTTCTCTTTGTCCACAGAGCATTTTCAGTTGTTATGTCTGCAGGCCAATCATGGAACCAGAGCAGCCATGGAATGACCAAGACAGAAGTTGGTCTGAGAAAGACAAAGCAGAATGGAGCAAATAACCTGGGTGTTAGGTGGTGCCATTTTGGCACTGAATTAACAGACTCTTGAAGTGGTCTTTTCATTTTGTGAAATTATCATTTTTTTTCTGATTCCTTTAACCAATTCATTTAAAGTTTTTGTTATTTTGTGATATGTGGGGGGGGGGTGGTGCTCTTGTTTAAAAGGATGTGCCTCACCTACCTTCTCTTTTTAAAGTTTATTTATTTGGGGGCTCCTGTGGCTCAGTCAGCTGAGCATCCACCTTTGGCTCAGATCATGATCTCTCAATTCCTGAGTTTCAGCCTCACATTGGATTCACTGCTGTCAGCATGGGCCTGCTTTGGGTCCCCCATTCCCCTCTTTCTGCCCCACGCCAGCTTGCTCTCATGTATGCTCTCTCTCTCTCTTGATCTCACTCTCAAAAATAAAGAAATATTAAAAAATATAAAAGCTAATTTTTTTAGTAATCGCTATACCACGTGTAAGGCACAAACCCATGACCTTGAGGTCAAAAATCAAATACTCCTCTGACTGAGCCAGACAGGCACCCCTACTTTCCTACCTCCCTTTTGTTTAACGAGGCTTCACTCTGGTATGAAGGCCAATGTAGGGCTTGAATTCAGAACCTTGAGAAAGGATCTGAGCTGAAATCAAGAGTTGGACACTTAAATTACTGAGCCACCAGGTCTGGATGCCCCCAGATGCCCCAGGTGCCACCACCCACTTCCCTTTTTAGTCTTCAGTTTTCTTGTCTGCAAAATGAAACTCTGGTATCTCTAAGAAGCACTTAAAATTTTATGATTGTAGAACTGCTGCATATCAAGTGTACTTTAGTATTTTCTGTCTCCTCTGTAAAACACTGAACTATTGAGGAAGACAATTGGAACTAATCCTTCAAGAAACCCAAGATATGAATATCAAAGACAACACATGGCTTATGTAATTAGCAAACTAGGAAGGAAAGAGCTTTCTCACTTCCGCATCTGAAATTCCAGGTATATTTTATGCTTAAATCCAATGCCACTAACAGAGATCGGTCATGTGGCATTGGTACTGCTCAAAAGACCATTAGTAATCGATATGCCAAGAAAATGGTGATCTGTATGTTATCCCCAAATATTAAAGAGAAATATTTTGGTACAGCCCAATGATTGTCATGAGTCAGAAAAGATTCTTTTGGATTAAAAAGGTAATACTAAATTAAAACCTTTGAAGACCAACTATCATTAGCATTCATGAAAGTGGGTGGTTTAAAATCAAGTTGTTGATAAACCTGTTCTTACTAAGATATACCTTTAGTAACACCTGTCTGGCTAATAATATCTTAGACAGTCCTTGGATCATCCTGAAGATGGACCACGAATGTGTTACCATTTTCATTTTCTACCTTAGGAGTGCTTCCCAAGGTCACAGAACTGGGTCCCTAATTTAGGTCTTGTCTTTTAAGCTTTTCTCTTAGAGTAGAGTCAAATTCTCAGAAATGACACAAAGTCCAGGCCCTTAGATGTATTTGAAGCCTCATTCTTTACTACTCCTGATCACTCAGATTCTATAACATAGGCACCATCAAATAATGCTTTCAGAACAGTTATATTGCCTTGTTTCTTTATCTTTTGCACAAGTTTGTCTGTGTCTGAAGTATTTTCTTCACCTCTTCTTAATTAATAAAGAATTAATCTAACTCCTATATAGCATCTAGTTTGAACTTTGTAAATGCTGCCCAAACCTTATATTTAACCCTCCTAGCACTTATCACTTTATATTTTAATAGTATTAGTTTGCATCCTGGGCTGTGTTCTTTAAAAGCAAGCAGCATTGCTCTGTTTGAGTTCTCCAATAAATGTCAAATGACTAAAACAATGAAGGAGTAAGTCTAAGCTTCTATCCATTATACCATTATACCTATATATACCTATAAATATACATATATATACACACCTATAGATATATGTAGTAAAATTGTTCCTATATGTACATATGTATACATATAATGCTTTCAGAATAGTTATATTGCCTTGTATATTGCCTTGTATACATATGTACATATAGGAACAATTTTACCACAATTTTACCACAATTTACAACCTGGCCTTCCTTGGTCAAGAATACCTGCCTTTAGAGGCACGTGGGTGGCTCAGTTCATTGAGCGTCTGACTTTGGCTCAGGTTGTGATCTCACAGTTCATGGGTTTGAGCCCTGCAATGGGCTCTGCACTGGCAGCTCAGGGCCTGGTGCCTGCTTCAGATTCTGTGTTCCCCTCTCTCTCTGCCCCATCCCCATTCATACTCTGTCTCAAACATAAATAAAACATTAAAAAATAATTTAAAAAGAATACTTGCCTTGCATAGCTTCTGTGTCTTAATTCCTTTATTGTCTTAAAAAATTTATTCACAGGCCCATCTATTAAATACAATAAGTACTTTGATGCTATTTACTTTACATTAAAATAAAGTGGAGTCCATTTTTCTTAGGGCAAAATCCTGGAAATGAGAGTTGTGAGAAATGGTGTTTTAAATCCAGCAGCAGTGATTCATCTTGAAAATTAAGGTTTCTGATGAGAAAGAGTCTCACTAAAGGGCCAGAGCCAATAGTACCCCTACCAGGGCCCCATCCATTAAAACCAACAGCAACTGTATCTGCTATGCTAACTCAGGCTCTAAAACAGAGGGGCAAAGATTGTCTCTATTGGGACAGACTTTCCACAACCCTAATGTAAAAGATACTTGTAATATGAAGCCTTTTTTTGACTTGCAGAAGCCATTCTTTCTCAAGTGGATTAGCATTTCTATTGTCACAATCCTTGAGGTCCCTTTGTCATCTCTCCAAATGTTGTCTACATACTTTAAAGTAGAATGTTCAGTTCAGCTTAGGTTAAGGAGGACTGATATGTTTCTGAACTCAAAAGTCAGACTGCATTTCTTGGGAAGACAAATGAGTTGATAGTCCTCTTTGTTCCTTAACTTAAAGAATCTTAATTGAGGACATAAGGCTGTTTTACAATGGACATAAGGCTAGGCACTACAATTACCAAAAGTAAAGACAAAGACCCTTTAAGAGAAGTAGAAATAAGAGTAGTAGTAGAAGACTTATATGGAAACAAATAATTATAGCTAAGAAGACTAATTGTTATTAAGCAGGCAATGAGAAAATTATGTGAGAACACAGGTGATTAGTTGAGATCATGACTACTGCCTAAGGAAATCAGAAAACTAGGAACATTCTCTTTGAGATCTGAAGTAAAAATAAGGTTTGTTAAAAGGTCTATTAGGTGGAAGAATAGAATAAGCAAAGGAAACAATGGGTCCAGACATAGTAGGAAGGCTATATCCACGGCATGGTACATTTCTCCTCAATTCAACCACATGTACAGCTAGGTATCTTCCATTTTTGTAGTTAAGCACCAGGATGAGTAAGTGCATTTTTTATTGAATTAATCAGTCCTTTAGATAGCATTTAAACTCAATATTCCTCTTCCCCTACCTTCCTGGTATAGATCCATGATGAGATCTTGCAGATGTTACTACAATATTAGAAGATACTTTTCAGCTCCCTGGTGACTTCAAAATGAGTTTTTATCATCATTATAGTTAATAATAATTGCAAATAAAATTCTTAGCTTTTATGTCATAAAAATTGATTCTCACTATACAGTTCTCTATGAAAATGTCATATCCCTTAAAAATTGCTACTAGAACAAATTATAATACAAAGCACTTACATAGCATTTTTGTTTGGGGAGATAATTTAAGTTTATTGCCCGTCTGTTAGTAGGAAGAAAAGCCTGAACAGGGTTAATTGCCTTCCCCCAAGGCCACATGATCCACTGTGGTACAAGGAGAATGAGAATTTAAATTAGGGATGACCCTCCAAAGGAAAACCTATCCAATCTGCCCTACACACCATTGTACATATTGGGTGAGGCTGCATGCATTGGATCTTTCTTCCAATCGTAACTGTAAAAAACAAACAAAAATATGAGTTCTATGAAAAATTTCTAAAAGATAAGATTGTTCACAACGTAAACTTCCTTTATTTCAAGACTTATCACCCAGATTAAATCTAGTTCTGCTAATGTAACACCCTGCTGGATCTGTCCGGGGTGGGGGGGTGTCACATTTACAAATGATTAATTTTATTTCAGTTGTGGTATACTGCTTCCAACTCTATCCTACCAACCTGGCACATATCCAAGAGCTAAAGAAAACTCATAAATGAAAGGAGAGAGGTTATGGTGATATTCCTGCCTACCACTGTTTTGCCAAGTTTCCGATGATGCTGGCAAGAAGGGAGGAAACTGTCCAACATACTTTCTGCATAGTGTGACTATCTCCATAGTTACCAAAAGGTGTTTATTACCAAATGGCCTCAACCCAAATCACAGAACAGGAACCATTGAAAGCCAAACAAAATGTCAATACAATTTTTTTTAAGAAATTGACTGTGAATTTAAAAGACAGAACAAGGTTTCCAATCAGGTTACCAATTAAACAAGGTCTTAATATTTTATTTAACTCATTTTAGAGATGATAGATCTTAAGAGTCACTTAATAATCAACAAATATATATTCAAAGTAAAGTGTGAAGTACTTTGTATCAAGAAAGCCCTGTGAGAAATAAAGGAGATATACCCGAAGAGATCTCAGCTCTCATACGATTCACATTATTAAATAATCCTAAGTATCATTCTGAAATTGTTCAGACTCCATCTGTGATACCCAAACAGACAATTCTTACAGGTGGACTAGAGAACAAACTTGTCTTATTTTTTAGTTCCTTAACTCAGGATTTCTGAAATTTTAATGCGCATTAAATGACCCAGAAGGCTTATCAAAACAGATTGCTGGTTCCTACCCCCAGAATTTCTAATAGATTAGGTCTCAGTAGAGCCCAAGACTTCGCATCTCTAATAGGTTCATAGGGGATCCTGATGTTGTGGGCCCAGGGAGCACATTTTGAGAAGCACTACTTTAGCTCATTTATTCCATGGTACATTTGTCAAACTATGTCTTTTCAGTGAAAATTAGTGATTTGCCATCACAAATCTGTCATTAAAAATGTCTTTACTACCTGACCCAAACATGAGTTTCTAGGAAATTATTAACACCTATTTTTTCCAAAAAGCAAATAAAACAATACTAAATATTTTCTAAAATAGTTCAAATGTAACTAAAAATACTTTTTATTAAAATACTTCTTCAAAGTAAAAGTTGCCAATTAACACACTTGAAATGTTGAATAAAAATGAAACTTTATATTTTATTAAGAAAAAATGAATAAAATAGAAAACTAGCCAATCTTTATAACATTGTCACTCTTTAATAAAAAAAAATAAAATCATTTAGTGCTTTCTTTAAAAGGAGGTAGGATCTAAAATTATGACTTAGCATAAAAGCAAACTGTAAATGACTATAAATTGGTCATCAGCAGAATTTCTAACTACTGGTCCTATTCATGTTCATCACAGGTATGATTTTTGCCATAAGCATATGAGGAAGTTGGGTCAGAATAATTAAAAAGATGTAGACCATTTCTAAACGAGAGAAAAAAATTCTCACACTCACAATATCCTTCATTCTAATTTTCTGTAAGTCTTCTTTTTTGGCTTCAAATATTACCACTTAAGAGAATGGCCCATTCTCCTAATGGTGAAGAAAAATCTGTACCTTGCCAAATGGAACTGTAGGGTTCACTGAATACCAATGATAATTCTTTCATTAGTGTGTCTGAGTCTGTGTTGAATCATAATGTAATAAAGTTTCTTTCTTTTTTCCTTATGACTAAAGTCCTTAGGATAAAGTCCAAGATGACTCTCTAAGTCAAAATACACTATAGAAGCATATTATAGTCTTTCGAATCTCATGTAAGAGTGAAACTTGAGAAGTACATTTTGTGTATTGTAATGACATAAAAAGGTGGGATTTTCTCTTATATACTCTCTATATTTCCTAATTTTTATGGATGTAATTATGAAATACTCCTTAAGACTAAATGCAACACCAGCTCAAGTACTATGTGAAATATAGATGTGGTGCCTATCCTTTTGTTTTTAAATGTTTTTTATTTATTCTTGAGAGAGGGAAAGACAGAGACAGAGACATAGCATGAGAAGGGGAGAGGCAGATCTCGAGGACACAGAATCTGAAGCAGTCTCCAAGCTCTGAGCTGTCAGCAGAGTTGGACATGGGGTTTGAGCTCACAAGCTGTGAGATCATGACCTGAGCTGAAGCTGGACACTCAACCAACTGAGCCACCCAGGCGTCCCTGGTGTCTATCCTTGGGAGTGTGGAATTACCAATCAGTAAAAGCTGGTACCAACTGGTGCATTTCAAAATTAGTCTCACTACACCAACTTATTACAATGTCACACTCCAAAATACCAAAGGCTAAAGACATGTTATTTTCTAATGATCCTGACCTCAGGCATGCATATTTAATAAAAATGGACATATCAGAATATTTTCATCTCTTTTACTCCCTAATTTTATCTGTTTCATAGATGTTCTATTCTGAAGACTGAAAATCCTAAATACACCTTTAAATACACTTTGTAAAAATGTGTAGCAATTCATCCAGGTGTATGTATAAAAAAATAGAACCTTTGGGATCCATTTCACACAGAACTGGGAACCTGAGTGTGAAGGTAGTGACAGCATAAGCCACATCTGTCTTAAAAAAAAAGAAAAGATTGATTTGAAAGAGTCACTAAATGAGAAATGTAGAGAAATACTGTGCACTATATTTTGGAGTTCCATAATAAAATAAATAATCGATGAATCACCAATCCTAAGGATTCACACACAGCTTTCAACTTCAGAGAAAGCATGAACCATTCTTCTACTACCTGTAGACATACATGAGTGAATGATTTCTATTAAAATAGGAGAGAAGAAAACCTCTCACTTTTTAAGACAAAGTTCTAAATTTGAAATTCTGCTGGAGAAAAAAAAGTAAATGAATTTCAGAGATTTGACTGGAAGATTTAATTTGCTTTCAGTTTAGCCAAGAGAAGCTAAGATAGGGAAGAAAAAAAAACAAGTTTGTTGCCCAAAGTGGGGACAATTTTTCAGAAATGAAGTTTATAATAAGCCAAGATTAGATCTGTATTTAGCATTCCCAGATTGTCCCTAAAACTTTCCATTACAGATCTCAAAGATTCTTTTTTTAGAGGGCTGCTACCTTGATGGTAAGATTTGTAGTCATTTCAGGAAAAGCTTTATTGCTTTTCAAGCTCTAAAATGAGAGAGGGTTTTATGAGTGCTTTGCATTCAACATTTTGTCCAAAGAGATCTGTGAACATGCCTGACACCTTAATTTGACTTTCTCTGCTCTGTTCTCTCTTATCAGTTTTGACTATAGGAACATACCTGCTCAAGTACATCAGGACAAATGTGTCAGGGACTGGTAGAGCTGGAGAATGGCCAGAATGACAAAAACAAATGTCAAGCAACCTGAATAATGTTGACCATTTTATTCCATTATGACTTCTCCCAACCCCTCCTTCTTCAGCTCTGCCACCAGAGTGACCACAAACAGCTTTCACTGACAGCAGCTGCTAAATTTGACTCACTGCAGATATCATCACTTTTTAAACTTCAGATGGAGAAAAGACACATAAACACACCTGTTCTTTCTCTTCCCACACATTTTGGCCTTTAAAGCTATTTTTAGCCAAAGCAATTCATTTTTGTTCATTCCCATTGCATTCTTTTTAGCAGTCGTTAAACTGTCAAGAGAAGGAACAGCCAGCGTTTACCACACTGACAAAAGGGGTAACAATTCCCTAGAGGATTAGTATACCGAACTGTGGTGGTGGGGGGAAGAGGGGCATCCCTGGAGGTTTCAGAATTTCCAAAATGGAACAATTTACAAGTTATTAAGTATCTGGATATTTCTGGAGCCCCAAAGTGGGTCACTTATCATTTACTGCAGGCCAATCAGATTCCATAAGGGAGTTTTGCTTAAAGTTTTCAGATAGTAACTTTTGGAGTGAGGGGAAAATTAACTCTTAAAAAAATCATGCTTGAAAAAAAGAAGACAGATTCCAAACACCCAAAAAGTATTTTGAGCTCCAGCATCTAATAGCTTTCCAAAAACCTCTCATCTCAGGACTTTTCCTTAGGTTGTTGCAGCATTGTGTTCATAGGCTAATGCATTACCTAAATATAGAGAGCCATTTTTAGTATAAATTCCAAAAGCCATAAATGTTTTATAATTGAGCACATAATTTGAAGTAAGAGAGCTTTCCCACTCATCCCCTTTTACTGTTGCAAATTGGAAAATACTCAAGTAATTACTCTCTTAATAGTTCAATGCTTGCAACTTTATATACTTTATGAACATCACAAGCATCTTTTGTTCCCCAGAGCAATATGGGGGCGAGGGGACAACACAAAAGAACTTAACTTGTACAATTAACCAAATTATCCAGTGCTTTGATTCAAGATTCCTTCATTAAGCCATTAATATAATACATTGCTAAGTGGTGGGTTGTCCAGTTTTTATGATGCCTTTCATTTCAATTCAATGGCTGCAGTTAGAATGAAAAAAAAAAAACCCAGCATCTGCAAGATCAGCAAGATGATGCAAAACCCTTACACTAGAAACATTTTTTTTTTCTACCTCCACAGTTTGTCTGAGGGCAGTCAATGCCAGAGGACCAATAAGGAAAGTGATTTTAAGTCCAGAAAGTAGTATTCACTTGTCCTTATCCAATAAATAAAAGGGCAAATAAACCACTTGATTCCTATGACCTCAAACACTTAAACAGTAAACCACTGGTCATTTTATGGTTTTCTAAACATACTCAAAGGTAGATAGCCAGTGTGTAATTCTATCCCACTTTAGGCTATAACTCATATTTCCCATCAGAATTTATATATCACAATGTAGAGTGTCATATATGTACTGTTTAGTCATTGTTCAGTGATGGTATGTTTACATAAATGACATATGGGGATTTGACATGCAGAAGAAAACTTATATCCTAAAGCATAGTATTTTATTTCTAAACTTGGACAACATGCAGAAAATTCAGTGCTGAGAAAGGTGTTGCTTTTGCCATTAGAGATGGTGTAAATTATCCGAATTTGAGTTCTTTATAATTTCAGTTAACTTTATATGTTGATATATGCTGAGAGTCTAATGAAATATCACTTGACACATCCTGGATACTTCATTGCTTTTAAAAATAATTCCATATAAATGGAGTTCAGTTTATGGTATATTTATAACTCAAAAACTGACAAAGGGTAGGTAAGTTCATAAGAAAAAAATTTACTGCTGAAAATTATATTTTTAATGACAGTCTATGCAGTATTTTCAAAGACCTGAGATATAAACCCAAAGTAACATAAGCACAAAAAGTCAGTCATCTCAAATTTTGGAATCTCAATAAAAGACATACAACTATTTGTGAATTAGAGATTATAGTTACTAAAAAATTATTAATCAAGTTATCAGTTTTTTCCATGAGCGAGTTCCAAAAGAGCCCATCACTGCCTCCCAGGATGCAAAGTATCCACACAGATAAACTTCAAGATAGAATAAATCTTTCATTTGAAATCTGCTTTTTAAGAAGTCTCCTTATAAGTAAGAACATCAAAATAAGAACAAAGAAGGTACCACAAACATTACTTGAAACTAAAAGAGAATAGTAAAACCCCAAGGTTTGTCCTTTTTTTTGCCATGTCAAACAAGCCTCAGATTTAAAACAAGCACTTGTATTAAAGAGCATCCCATGAGCTATATGATGGCTTAGATAAGAGCATATGCTTGTATACTCCCTCTCCAGACTTTTCTATTCCATCACTATAGTCACCTTGGTTTAACCAACAGTTCAACACTCACAATGATGAATATGTTTTTCTCTGAAAAGGAAAAGAAGTCCCAAATCCATATGACAACATAATGCTGTTATAAAATTTGTATCCAATTTAATGTTATCTGTTTTCAGCAGCTTACAAATTCTTCACCAGTTTCATCAAGAAAACTGACGTGGAACAAAAACTCCTTGGAAGCTCAAAGCTTACTAAACTTTCTTCCTGAAATATACCACTGATAGAGTCTCAGTCAAAAAAGCAAAAATCATCAAGGTAAATGAATTGTTCAGTGAAAACTACTCTCTCCAGTCTATACACACACACAAACAGAACCAAATTCTTTACTTAGATCCAACCTTTAAACTCAGAGTGCTAGCTATCTTCACTGTCAGTGCCGTGCCATAACAACATCCATGTGGTCAGCAGAGGAATAAAGATACATATGCAAAAACAGAGGGAAGAAGGAAACCTGGGTTCCTACCTTGACTGTTTTCGAGGGTTGACACTTGATGTGATGGGACACGCTGGCCGTTTGGTTCATGTTTCAGGACCCTGGACAGCGCACGATTCCAGGTGGAGTTCCAGGATGAACTGGTGATCAAGTCTCCTCTACTGGACTTGAGCAGGGGCTGCTGCTGTTGCTGTTGCTACTGCTGTTGCTTCTGCTTCTTCTGCTGCTGCTGCTTTCTCACTCCGGAGGCTGAAACGCCGTCAGATTGGAGGGATCTGTATCTCAGCCCTAAATAAAGCATTCATTTGGTTCATCAGTCTCAAAGCTCTTGACGATATGAAATAGAAAGCTACAGACTGTTGCAATTCACTTGTACTGTACCTTTTCAGTACTGAGATGTGACAGCTTTAGAGTACAGCCAATGATCTTGGCTCTCATTCTCCTTTCAAAGGGACGGATACCAGCAAACATACAGAGATCAATTGCAGTACCACAGTTTAAAGGGACACTCTCAACTCCCCAGATTCTAACCACTTTATACTTTATCTTTCAGTGCGAAGAAATCTGGCTCTCTCTCCCTTTCTGCTCAATTTTTTTTACCATAATTCATTCTCATTCTTATACTAAATTCTGTTTCATCCTAGGTAGTGTTTGCAGTCAAAACAGTAGTAAATTCTGGGAAAGGACCTGTTGCCTGGTTTAACATTGTAGGTTTTTAACATAAGTATAATAAAAGATTTACAATCTCTGCGAATATGTAAGAAATTCTGCAGTGACAGCTAGCTAAGATACTTGACTTATTCTTTAAATTTTGAGAAAGCTTATTGTATATAAAAAAAAGTTTTCAAACATAATGGTTACTAAATGTTGCACTGAAGCAAGAAAATTATTTTTTTCCTTTTAAAAACATTTTTAACCATCTCTTTCCTTGAGATAATTTTTAAAAATTTCCTGGGACCAACTAGTAGTTAGCTCATGCCAACCCAACTTCCCATGTGGTGACCTCCCTACCCAAATGACATTTATTTTTGTAAAGTCAGTCATAAATGCTTATGAATAAGCATTATGGATGGACTAACCCATCCCTATGGGTCACATTAGCACCAACTAGTATGAAAATATCCTAGTTGGAAATAAGAGATCCAGGAGGCTTGCCTAAATGGAGTGTATAATTTCCCAATATTTATTATTAAGTATTGAATGCAGCCTAAGCTGAGTGTGTATGTCTCATGTCTTTTTGAAGACTAACCTTTTTTACTCATCAGAAATATATCCTGCTGGTGAAATGCCAAGTTTCTAAGATTGAACTGCATGAAGCTCTCAGGAAGCTTTATGAGGGGCCAAAAACATTACTAATTAACACTAGTGTGAGAAGAAATAAACTAGTAAGTTTGGTTACATGATTAAATGTATATGACATTCTTAAAAAGTATTTCCTGTTCTAAAATAGGAAAGGGATTTAAACATTCTGCACAGTAGTCTAATTGTTTGAGAATAGCTAAGCTTCCAAGGGTGATAATTCTGGCAGCATAGTAGAGGTAAGGATTAGACAGTGGCAAGATCAGACAGTCTGAGGCCAGAAAGGTTAACAGCAGGAGTACTACAGTAATCAAGTAAATCATGAGCAAGGATAGGAGCCAATAAAAAACATGTAAAAATTATGTCCAAGAATCTGGGTGGCAGCATCATAACAATATATTAAATACAGCTAGAGTACCAAGAAATCTGGTGACTCAAAGGTTAAGATTTTTTTAAATGTTTTTAAATTTATTTTTGAGAGATAGAGACAGCACAAACAGGGGAGGGTCAGAGAGAGAGGAGACACAGAACCTGAAGCAGGCTCCAGGCTCTGAGCTGTTAGTACAGAGCCTGACTCAGGGCTTGAACCCATGAACTGTGAGATCATGACCTGTGCCAAAATCAGATGCTTAACCAACTGAGCCACCCAGGTGCCCCAAGATTTTAAACCACAAATATGGCTGATACTGTGACTTACATTAGCTTTCTATTGCATATGATATTGGAATCCATAAATTGAAGAATATTTTATATTAGAAATTTAAAAACATGTATTTGAAAATCATGAAAATTGTATCCCATGTGAAATTAGTATCTAGAGGAACTGTGTACTTAAATATACATTAGAAATGCAGAAAGACAGAAAATTAATAATTAATAAGCCAAATGTTGATCTCAAGAACTTAAACAAAGAATGGTAAAAACAAACTCAAGTAAGATACAAAGGAACAAATAATAACAAGAATGGAATAAAACCTAATAAAGTAAAAAAAGTTTCAAAAAACTAGTAAAGTAAAAAAGAAAATTCAAATGACCCAGTGAACAAGCCCATGAACCATGTAACATATACTGAACAGCACGATATCTCTAAATATCCTACACCAGTAAGGTTGGCTCAGCTCCTCTTCCTTAGATATTACTTAGTAGCAGATATCCTGAGGAACCTCCAAACCAAGTTATCTGGGTAGTCCAGGAATAATGGCAGGGAGTGGGGGTGTCCAGAGGGACAGGGTACAAAAGTGAAGACAGAACTTCTCACATCATAAAATATGGAAGGTACCACCAATATGATAGCCAATATTCACATGCCAGCCACAAGGAGGGCATGGGCAGCTAGATTACAACCACTGTGGTCACAGGAGAATTCATTCATTTTCCAAAATTCTTCAAAACTCCCTCTATCCCCACTTGAAAGGCAGATAGGATGCAAAAAAGACACTGGCATTACTATCTATAGGTAAATGACCAAAATCCACCTAAAATCCTTGCCCAATGTTGAATTTTATAAATAAAAAGGAAAGAATGTACCTTAAGAGAAAGAGATGACTAGTCCACACCATGTATTCCCTTTCTACATCCCGTAGCCAAGAAAAAATCTATGTTCAAAACAAAATGTGCCACCCAAATCTCATTTTTGATATTATCTTCCTGTCACATTATCATTTCATGAATCAAGAAAATTAAAACCATAGCAATTTTGACATTTCTATTTCAAACATACAGATTTTTCATAATTTTGTGAAATCTGCTGTGTCTTAATATGTTCAATTGGAATGTACAACCAGAAAAGATAGAGATTTTTAAAACTTTAGCCAAATGCTAAAAAAATATAAATACTGTTTAAGAAGGATACATTCATATACAATTATTCTAATTGGGATATATTTGGTTCAGTATGTTTAGTGTGAAAACAGCTGCAAAATTTCATCATAGTTTTTCACATGGTAGGATTTTTTTAAATGTTTAGATCTACTCAAGAAACAGTATATAGTGAATCATAATGAACTAGAAATTTTAGACTTTTTTTTTATTTTAATGTTTATTTATTTTTGAGAGAGAGACAAACAGACAGACAGCACAAGCCAGAGAGGGGCAGAGAGAGAAAGGAAGAAACAGAATCTGAAACATGTTCCAGGCTCTGAGCTATCAGTACAGAGCTGATGCAGGGCTTGAACTCAGGAATGGTGAGATTATGACCTGAGCTAAAGTCAGACGCTTACCCATTGAGCTGCCCAGGAACCCTGGAATTTTAGACAATTTAGTCCAAAGAACCAATTTTAGATTTAACCAACACTAGTAATAATCATATAAAAACATTATTTTCAGGGTCCGCAGGTTGCGGAAAATTAGGAATGAGCTCCTTCTAGCCTCTTTGCAAAAAGATAAGGAAGATGGTACTAATTTTTAGAAAATATAACTTATGAGGTTATGTTACTAATTTTAGAAGATATAGTTTACTTGGACAACTAATGTCAGATTTGGGAAATAGCTAAAATTAGGTTAATAAAAATATTTCTTTAGAAAAAACCATTGTCACATTGTCAGTTGGACTCTACTAGCAATTGTTCTCTCTGTAATTCAGGCCGTCTGCTCTAGCCCTAACCAACTGGTCATGATGGTGAGCTACTGCTTAGGCAAGTTCAGTGCCTCCATCGATTAGAATGCTAGCTGAAAAGCTATTAGGCTATTTCTTTGATATTTGGAGTCATTATAAAAAATCCAAGTTCCACATAAGCATAGAGGAAACTACCTCCTCCTAACACCCACTGTGAATGGCATCGTCTTCTGCTTGTCCTACCCACCAAGTCCTTTGCATTTCTCATTAAAACTGGAATTGTAGTTTAAAAGCATCAATTTTATTGACTTGAAATTTAAGGCCTTCACCTAAACCCTGCCTTCTCTCCATAAATGGCATCTGCTTCTGATAACTGCTCAGCTTCAGGCTATTCCTAATTTAATCCAAGTGGATGTCACTGGCATGATTCTAGTTCCTACACCCTCTTTAAGAATTTATCTTTCCTAGGGGCACCTGGGTGGCTCAGTCAGTTAAGCATCTGATTTCAGCTCAGGTCACAATCTCATGGATTGTGGGTTCAAGCCTCACGTCGGGCTTTATGCTGACAGTTGAGAGCCCGGAGCCTGCTTAGGATTCTATGTCTCCCTCTCTCTCTGCCCCTCCTTCACTTTTAGTCTATCTCTCTCAAAAATGAATAAATGTTAAAAAATTTTTTAAAAAGAATTTCTTTCCTAGAAACACATGTCCATCAAAACATACAAGATTATGCTACAATAATAAATAACCTTAAAATCTCAGGGACTTAAACTAAGGAAGGTTTATTTCTCATGATGGTATATGTCAGTACTAGGTTGTCAGAGAGACTCTTCCTATCTAAGAGAACTCAGGCTGATGGATGCTCCATCTTGATATAAACTTCCACAATCAACATGGCAGAGGGAAGAGAACATAACAAACTATCCTCTCATGTAAAGGCTTCTGCTCAGTAATGGCATATACCATCTCTATTTGTATTCCATTGTCCAATGCCAGTTAATGGTCACAACCAAGTTTAGGTAATAAGGAAGTGAGTTTCATTTTGTGCCCAAAGAGGAAATGAAATCAGAATTGTAGTAAACAGCTCTAATAATCACGACCGTATTGCTGTTCTTTTTCTATGCTGCAGAGCCATATGCCTTTCTATTCCAGTCTGACTCATAATGCCAGCATGCTCAAATCTGAGGCTCTGCAGCCTATGACAAGTTCATTTAGAAGAGACTGTAGACTGATAGCTAGACCTATAGGAAGGAAAAAATGAAGGAAGGAAGGAAGGAAGGAAGGAAGGAAGGAAGGAAGGAAGGAAGGAAGGCAGGCAGGCAGGCAGGCAGGCAGGCAGAACTTCCTTATCCTATGTGTCCTAAAATCAAAAGGGTTTTCATAGTATATTTTCCTGGGATAATCAGAGGTAAGACATGAACCTATAATAATTCTTGTTTGCAAGAAAATACCAGAGTTCATTGTAAGCTAAGTGTCTGAGTTTTTCCCCTGCTGGTATATATAACTCTACAAAGTCTGAGGACTTTGGTTGGTGGCAGAGAAGTCAGTTCTAACAACATCCAGGGTGCATATTGTTAACCACTGTGCTATACCAGGGAAAGAGTCTTTTATCCAAATTCTTTTATCCAAGTACTGTAATTTCACTAACACAACAAAAGGTAGAAGTCACAGTTTTCATTCTTTCTGTAGGAATCATTTCAAGAACTGCTTAAAGAGCCTAAAGATAGTACTATAAACTCTCAGGTAGCAATAAATGCAAGTTTATGAGAAAAAAAATTACCTAAACTCACTTTTATTTTAGGTAGACTCACTGTCTACAACTCATCTCTCTACAATCCTGTCACATATATTGCAACTAAATAATATATTTAAGGAATCATGGAACTGATTTATAAATCTATGTATATAAGTCAATATCATCTGGGGAGCATTTGCTTTACATTTTCAATTTACCTTCCAATTTAAATAATGAAGCATTTTATTATTCTCACTCATGAGGTATTGTCAAAAGCCACATAGATATGAGGGGTAATTAGAATTGATAAGGGAAATTGTTGTCTAGTTTGTGCCAGTTAAGCTCTCTACCTGGCTCCCCACTTCTATATCCAGTAAGAACAAATCCAACAGCCATTAATGAGTATGAATGGTCGCTCTCTATATCTGTTTTTATAGGATTTGCCTTTCTGATTTTTCTCACTCTTCTTTCCTTGTTTCATCTCTTACCTATTGCCATAAACTCCTTAGGCTGGACATCTGGCTGGTCCCTGACTTCCTTTCAGGATTATAATTTGCACCTACCCTGATGATTACTTTTTTCTGAGTACACTGGGTATATATTTTATACGTATAATATACGGTATATACAGGGTGCATAACCATCACAGATCAGTTGACTGACATTTCTGACAGGTTTCACTTCCCCGATTTTCATCAACCCAAATGAAACATTAACACCTCAGAAATTATTTCTTACCCAAAGTGGCATTCCACACTAACAGAAAGACACCACATTATCTCTATTAATGTAATTCAGTCTATGCTTTCATTTTTAATGGTGACATTTATATTTTGTAGAATAGTTCCCTTTGCAAAACTGTCAACTGAAAATGTGATCAAAACCCTAAATTTATAGAACACCAAAACAGATAGCCATGATTCCCTCACAGGAGATTTTTGGAGTTTTCCTAACCTCTAGTTATTCAGTTGGAATAATTCAGCAAACAGGACCCCCAAAAGTGCCATAGAAATGTCTGGTTCTACATACAGATGCATCCATGAATACATAGAATCCACAGAAATAAACATTGGTGGTAACTCTTCATGTAAGTAAAAACAATTTCTGCTCTGCTATTGTTGACAAATGCCTTCAATAAATTCTCTCTATGGCCATAGTAATAAATCACTGTGAAGACAGAAATACACACATAAAATCCACTGCATTATAGTTCCCTCAACACCCAGGAACAGACTACTTCATCCAGTTCAGCTATTAGTGACAGTAGTCCCCCAAGCCACCCTACACTATTCTAAAGTTCCAGAATCAAACTATTAGGAACTTTGATTATAGCTTCCTGGTCACCCATTCCTCCTGGTCTCAATCCTTTCCATTCCTAGGGCTATCCCAATATTTATGACCTGCGTGAAGTTCACATTTAAGGCAGATAATTAATAAGTCCAAAAAAGCAATCACTATTACCATTTGAGGAGCTTTGGCAGGCCTTCAGACCTGGATCCCACTGCATGGCCCATACTTCCTAATCAGCAGAGTGAGGAACCATGTATTTCTAGAACCCACTCCCCTCTATTTTATAATATACAGATAGCAAGCACATATCTTCAATTGGAGATAGGGCCTAACTCAGAGAACTAACTTCTATGATGGTAGCTATAAAGAGGTGTCATAGCAGGTGTGGTTTGTAGGCTTTAGTATTGTGTACTTTTTATAAGAGAATAAAATGTTTATTTGGAATTTTCTTTCTATCTCAACAAAATTAAAGCCACACATCTAGTCTTGTGGAATGAAAATCCAGGGGGAAGTATTGAAACAAATCAAACATTTGTAATCTTTAAGAAGAGTAATTAAAAGGACCCAAATTCAAACTGTATCATCTCACAGGCTAGCTATTGTGCCATTCCAGGAGGATCCTAAAACCAAAGCTAAAAGGATTACTTTTGAACTTGTGCAAAAAGATTGGGAGAGTGCTAATGTTATTCCCTCCCTGCCATTCCCAATCACTGCACATCCTTGCATGACTGTTTAAAATCTGAACTAAGATTCCTCTATATTTCTCCAAATAAAACTAACTTCTTCCTTCTCATATTTTGTCATTGTCTTTTTTATGGTATTAATCACATTCTGATTTTAGTAACTGGGTTTTGTATTATTTCTATGTCTATTAAATTTCCCATAAGTTTTTTGAGAGATAAAACTATGGGTCAAAATCCTTCATACACCATGAAATGCTGTAGTGCATTACACAAAAGAACAATGATTGCATGTGTTATTAATTATCAAATAAAGCCTGTTTATAAAGTCCAGCAAAAATAAGTCACATTTCTCAGAGCACTTTTAATGGAATGATAAAAGAGACATCATATTTCAGTGGGTTAAAGGGTGAATAAAGGTGAGAAAATAGACACAGAGTATATATACCACTCTCAAGGAACTTATCTGGGAAGAGAAATATGTGCTTGGAAAAGGTAACAGCACCATATAAATAAAAATTATTATTACTATTAAATCATGAAGTCTATAGAAACTGCTAAATTTTTCTTGTCTCTAAAAATATTACTAAATCTTTCTATCCTCTCCTCCCAGCAAATATATCAGATTTGAGTCAGCATAGGAAGCAAACAGCAGATATGCTATTGAGCTTAGCAGAAAATGTAAGCAAAACAGACAGTCTGGAGTAACAGTAACAAAGGAGGTACCAACACCAAGGAAGCTATGTTTTACTTTGAATTTTACAAAAATAATAAATTCTAGAGTTTTCTCACTTTTATAATATAAAAGGTTTTTATATTTAAAGGAAGAGCCTGTTCAATAATACTGTTATTTCCTTTTGAGCTCCTGAGGGCTAAACAATGCAATGATTTAAAATTAAAATATCCTAAAGAGGTGTTTCCCTATTAAGGAATTTTTAAGGAAGAACTGTTTGAACTCTAATAGTTTCCAGCTCTTATCACAAAAATTAAAGCATTCATTGGTTGATTGAGAAAACATTTTGTACATCTGTTATGTTCTAAGCAACATGCTAGACATTAGCATCAAAAGTGAGCAGCCAAAATTCTCTTGACTAAGCTCACATTTAAGTGTGAGGAGACAAGGTCAAATGGTGGTGCCAAGTATCAATCAACCAGTTGTTCAGGTGTGGGGTCATAAAAGGATTCATAGAAGACATAAAAGGTGAGTTGGGTCATCAAAGGTGAGACATGGGAGTTAACATGGAAAGAAACGAGAAAAAAAATGCAGCAATTATGAGGAAAAAAATCTGTGGGGATGGGATTAAAAGAAAATCAGTCTGTATGAAGAAGAGCTTTCCATTTTCAATAAGTTTGGGAAGAAAAGAGGCTCATATGAGGTCAGTTGCAGATCCGTCTCCATCAAGGCAAGAACTTGAAGTACAATTCTGTGCTAAAAAGGAGCACAGGCTTAGGGGGATAAATGAGTGGGGGACTGGGCTAGAGGAAAGTTATAAAAGGCATAAGCACCTACTTGCTAAGAAGAATGGTGCACAGGCAGATCAATGACAATCAGAAAGGCATGCTAGAGAAGTAAGAGTCTGGGGGCACTTGGGTGGCTCAGTCGGTTAAATGTCCAGCTTCGGCTCAGGTCATGATCGCACGTTCGTGTGTTCGAGCCCCGCGACAGGCTCTGTGCTGCCAGCTGAGAGCCTAGAGCCTGCTTAGGATTCTGTGTCTCCCTCTCTCTCAGCCCTTCCCCCACTCGCTCTGTTTCCGTCTCTCAAAATAAAGACATAAAAATTTTTTTGAAAAAAGAAGAGAAGTAAGAGTCTAGCTGAAAAGGCCACAGCTATAATGCCAAAGAATGGTTTACAAGGATATCAGGACCAGCTTTGTAGAGGACCAGCACCATGTACTGCACATGATAAAGATCATCAGAGTTCCAAGTTCTTACTCCACTATTGCTGGTTGCCTGAACCAGCTACACTATTTACTGTGGTGGCTAAGGCATTTCAGTTCTCTTTAAAATAGAAAACAGGGCAAAAGCAGAAAAAGATAGCAAGTTGAATATATGCATCTAATTTTTCTCCCTTTAAAAAACCCACCGGATGAGTAAAGAGATTTTCTTTTCCTTTAAAGATATAAACTTTCAAGCATGGCAAGCACAAGAAAGATTTCAATTACAACAAAATTTGGAAGATTGAAAGATGAGCATTAAGTGATCTAGCAGACTGAAAGAAGTGGAAGCCTAAAGCAGGTACCATGGGAGACTGAGAAACAATCATATTTGTACATCAGAACCATTGAAATGTCCAAGAAGGACAGCCCCAGATACCTTTGGAAGTGGTAATGAAGGGGTGTTTAGATGAAGAGCAAAATGATAATTGATTTAAAGTTTCTCTGAGAAATTATTAGATCCCCAGAACCCTTCCCTATTCCATATCTCTAGGTGACTATCCATTTTCCACTCCAGCAGAATTTTGGCAGTTTACCATGAACTTCTTGAGAGTTCAACTCTGAGATTATAAACAGAGGGTTTTAGCAATTGTTTCTTGGTCTTTTGGCTAAGTTCAAGTATAGGGAATATTAGCATAAGGAGACATCAGATGGATTTGAAACGTTGGATGCTCTCCAAAAATCAGTAAGATTGAATACCAAGGACATGAGGGGTCTTGATCAAACTCTCTTCCTCCTTTCTTCATGTCCAGACTTTGGTAGGCAGACCTGTATTTTCCAGATAAGGGATTGGGAAGTCCAGGGAAAAGCCAAAGACATGAACATAGATGGCCCTAAGAACTGACTTTGATCACCCTGTAAAGAAGATCAGATTCTGTGAGCCCTTACCATGTGTTCAGAGGTTTAATCACATTTTGATCTCTTATTCAAATAATGAGTACAAAATTAAGGATTATTAGACATTTGAGAAAATTCTCTACCTCCAAGAGAGAAAAAATTAAATAAAATGAAATAGGGGGAAAAGTTGGAAAAAATAAATTCTATGAAGAGAAAAATGTAAGTACAAAAGAAACTATCATTAAGAGCAATGAGAAAAGATATTATATCCATGAAACAAAACATTTGAAGGGAAAAAACTCTATAAAAATCAAGAATATGATATTGATATTAGATTTTAAAATTAATGTAATGTAAACTTAGAAGACTTGTTTACAATGGTCTGATACATAAATTCTGGAAATTCTAGAAAGAGAACTGAGAACAGGAAGGAAGAAATTATCAACCAAATAATTTTGAAATATTCTAGAAATGGAAGAGTCAGATATTCAGACTGACGGTGCTCACTGAGTGCCTAACACCAAAAAAAAAAAAAAAAAAAAAAAGACAAAAAACAAAACCACAGTGAAATTTTAGAATATGTTGAACAAAGTTGCTAAGAGATTCCATGGAGGAAAAATAAAAATATTGTACATAAGTGATGAGGAATCAAAGACCAAAGTAGCCATGAGTTCCTTAACAGGAATTCTGGAAACTGGTAGGCCAAATGGAACAATGCACTCAAGGAAAATTACATCTAACACAGAACCCTACAACTAGTCAAACTACTAATCAAGTAGGGAGATCAAACAAAATTATCTCCAGATAAATAAATCACAACATATATATCTCCCACATATTCATTTTCATAATGCTTTTGTATTATATATTCAACATGACTTCTTAAAATTGCAAAAAGCACTATTATCAATCCAAATACAATGATTATGCAATTAAGCTGTAATTTGGTTGTTTTTCAATGGAATAGCATGTTTACTTGAAAAAACAAATGACAGGGGCACCTGGGTGCCTCAGTCTGTTAGGTGTTCGATTTTGGCTCAAGTCATGATCCTGCAGTTCATGACTTCAAGCTGACACCAGCCCTGTGCTGACAGCTCAGAGCCCAGAGCCTGCTTCCGATTCTTTGTTTCCCTTTTTCTCTGCTCCTCCCCTGCTCACACTCTCTCTCAAAATAAACATACATTAAAAATTTTAAAAGAAGAAAGAAAAAAGGAATGACAAACTATGGTTATTCACACTTGGATATTTGACAGATATTTTCTCTGAGACCAACGTAAGTCTATGACTAGGAAAAAAAATTTGATACTATCTGTTAACAATAATAAAATCTCAACTATTAAGCCCAAATTAGAATTTAGGAAACCATGTCTGTCGTGTGAGATTACCATCATCCCCGATCCCTGATGAGATCAGTGATGATATTAACAAATTTGCTATTTTTATTAAATGAAATTTGTCAACATTTGGAACATTTAAGTCAGTAAATCAATATTTTCAAAATGGCCAATGTAGGATATTAATGAATCTCATACAGATAAGATTCAATGTACAAACAGTACAATAATCTTTTTACAGTGAAAACTTAATTGATATGGTTTCATATTCCACATTACAACTAGCTTTTAAGAAATTACTATTAGTAGAGGTTTGATGAGGGGTCAAAGAAAAAGATGCACAATTATCTGAAAAATCTATTAAAATACTCCTCTTTTCCAACCACATTTCTATGTGAACTCAGTTGTCTCTATGCACTTTAACCAAAATAACAAATGGCAACAGACTGAATGCAGATGTAGGTAGGAAAATCCATCTATTTTCTCTTAAGGCAGACATTAAAGATATTTTGTTTTTATTTGGAAATTATAGTTACTTTTCATAAAAATACATTACTTATGTTATATAATAGGTATGTTATTGTGATTCTTCAGTGAATTCATAAACACTTTTAAAATTTCTCAGGTTAGGGGCACCTGAGTGGCTCAGTGGGTTAAGCATCCAACTTCGGCTCAGGTCATGATGTCACGATTTGTGGGTTCGAGCCCCGTGTCAGGCTCTGTGCTGACAGCTCAGAGCCTGGAGCCTGCTTTGGATTCTGTGTCTCCCTCTCTCTCTGCCCCTTTCCTGATCACACTGTCTCTCAAATATAAATAAATGTTAAAAAATGAATTAATAAAATTTCTCAGGTTAAATTTCCAATACAGTCAGTATCAATAGATATGACCCATATAAACAATAGCTCTTTGGGTTTCTCAATTTCTAAACAAACAAACAAACAAAATATCTGAGAGTTCCTAAATATAAAATATTTGAGAAGCACTAGTTTAAAGTAAGGAGGAAACTGGATATGGAGGCCACAATCTTTTAATAGATATTTTTAATAGCAGGTGTTAAAGAGTGCATAGCCAATCACTAGTCAAGCCCTCTGCCTTACAGATGAGAAAAATAAAGTTCAGAGATGGTAAGGCAGTTACCCAAGATGCCAGGTGAAGAGTCCATGTTTCTCTCCTCTCAGCTCAAGGCTTTTTCTTGTGTTTTATGCTGTCTTCTCAACTTCAGTTTTCCAATCTATATATCATTTTTTAGGCATGGATATTGTGTATTGTGTATGCACAACTGTGTGTGTCTGTGTGTGTGTGCGCACTTGCACATGTATAGAACTGTACTAGAGATGGCTATATTTTCCTTTCAGTTTTCTTAACTTCTCAAAAGAAAAAAAAACCCAACTCATTCTCACAACATCTAGTAAGGAGTAAACAGACACTTGGAGCCGACTCCACAGGGTGGCAGCTAAGAAGACTGACCAGAAAATGAAACATAAACTTCTCCTTCTGGGATATGGAGTTTGAAAAAATAGAAGAAAAACCAGCCAGGGTCTACTGAGAACTTAAACCAGAAAAATTGTATTGCTGGAGTTGAGGCCAAGACAACCACATCTGGGTTGCCAAATCCAAGAAAATGTGAACAGTAGCAGCAGAAAAGACAATTAGATATGCAGAGAAATAGAGAAGTAGTCTGGCTTCCAGCTCCCCGGTTCCTGCTTCCAGGACCCTATGAGGCCCAGCCATGTCTCTCTTGGTTTCCCTGAGGTTCCCTTTGATTTTGTTATTTTTACTTTATTAACTTTTTTAAATTTTTAAAAAACTTTTTAAAATCTTATTGCTTGAGAGAGAGGATCAGAGTATGAGCAGGGGAGGAGCAGAGACAGAGGGGGACACTAATTGAAACAGGTACCAGGCTCTGGGCTATCAGCACAGAGATGCTTCACCAACTGAGCCACCCAGGGGTCCCTATATACTTTAAAATGTTGACTGATTTTGAGAAGGAGAGAGTGTGTGCACGTGAGTTGAGGAGTGGTAGAGAGAAAGGGAGAGAGAATTTCAAGCAGGCTTCATGCTGTCAGCACAGAGGACAACATGGGGCTCTGTCCCATAAACCTGAGATCATGACCCGGGCCAAAGTCAAGAGTCAGACATAATGAACTGAGCCACCCAGGCACCCCTACTTGATCTACATTTTTAAAAAAAATTTTAATGTTTATTTATTTGGGGGAGGGGAGAGAGGGACAGAGTATGAGTAGGAGAGGGGCAGAGAGAGAGGAGACACAGAATCCAAACGAGGCGCCAGGCTCTGAGCCATAAGCATAGAGCCCAAAGTGGGGCTTGAACTTATGAGCTGTCAGATCATGACCTGAGCCAGAAGTCAGGTGCTTAACCAACTAAGCCACCCAGGTACCCCCAACTTTATCTACTTCTAATGGGTGTTTATTACTTGCAATCCACACGTGAGGACAAATGTGCGTACTTGCAGAGCCCCTCTGTTTGAAGGACAGCTTCAGAGTGGGTGGCACTAGGAGGCAGGACACATAGTCCTGACATTTGCCGAATGAGAGCCGTAGCTAAGGCAAAGTGCACTGCACGAACCAATATGCAGGCTTACAGGTGACAGCTTGAGAGATCACATCAGACCCTTGTCATCGGAACCAAAAAGGTAGTTGCTTTTGTCACTGAAAAACTAGATATTGCAGTTATTCAGAGTTTGCTAACATAACATTAAAAATTCTTCATAATTACTAAACTAAGAAATGAAAGTAGGACCCAGTTGTTGCCAACACTAGCTTAAGTTTAAATCATCTGAGAAGCCACTTATCCAAAGTGTCTTAGTCAACTAGTCTCAGGTGGGGCCTATGGAAAGATACTGTTTTTTAAGGTGCCCTCCACCACCACCCACCTGGTGATTTTAGTACGAGACAGTGAAAGCACACTAAGACCCCAGAGGAGAAACTCTATGGGAAAAAGAAAATTGAAAAAATGTTCTTTTAGCTCATTGTAATTTTAGAAAGAGAAGGTAAAAGCAGTATTTATACTAAAGAAAGGAGAGGTTTTCCTAGAAAAATTCTACAGTGTTCTTTAGGAGTCAGAAAGAATGGAGCTGTCAATTAACAAAGAATGAAGAAAGAGTGACAAATCAATGGAAATCCAAAAGAGACAAACACTGTAAGGAACAGAAAAGGAGCTGTGTTAGTGACTCAGGTGACATGAGGTAGGAAAGAATTTTGATTAGGATGTGGCTGAAAGGCCAGTAATGATGTAGTCCCCATTATATACTAATTATTATATACTGTTTCTGAAAGTTCTTTCTAAAGCATTATGTTACATGTGGTAGACAATGCCAAGGGAGTCAAATGGGATGTGGCTCTCTCATTCCTGGTTTATGGGGACTCAAACCCTAGTAAATATAAATGGTTCTGATAAGGTAGATGCTTCTCAAACACAGGAGTCTCACACACACACACACACACACACAGTACTGTAAGATTGCAGACAGATGTGTACTGGCATCATCTAAAAGCTTTATCTTTGTCCACATGGAGGTGTGGCACTAAAGGGTTATTGATACACAGTAATTAAAAATCTGTACCCAAGACCTATCCAGAGGTAAGAGCGGGCTGATTCAGGGAGAATCTCTTCACTGTCTTTGCCCTGGACTGCAGGATGAAGCAGACTCTGCAGTTCAGTTCTCCTATACTTAGAGACACAGAAGACGAACGAGACACCAAAGTAAATCTCCAAACACACTGATTCTTTATTTATGGGGTCTAGGAGATAGAGAACATTAAGTGAACTAAAACGGCATGTTGCGATCAGATTTTCAGCTGTTCTGTGTCACTGGGAACTGCAAAGTAAAAAGAACAGCCCTAATATCAATAATAAATGCCTAGCGGAGAACTCCAGTAACGGTACAATGATTAAATAACACCAAGGAAGGGAGGCAAAGTCTAGAAGACACTTTCTCTCTCTCTTGCACTCTTCTCCCTCTGGCAAAATGCCCAGGCTATTGGTTTTTCTTTGCTCCTCCACTTGCCAGTTTGCCAGCCCACCCCTCACCCCATGGATATTCGTCCAAATGACAAGGTAATTGAGATCTTAAAGGAGCTACAGAAATTATTTCAAGTCTTTGAACTTCTCCCTGCACAACACTAATAACTTTAAAGCTGATGAGTCCATCCTTCACTGTTTTAATATCCAGATGTGAAGTCCTGTATTGATTAGAAGACAGAGGAAATGAAATAAACCTTTATGGTATCACTGCTGTGAATCAACCTCTCCCCCAGCACTTTTTACATGTTACTTGTTCTCATAGTTAACCACACAAGATGTGTCAAGTCAAACTGCCCTTAGAGTACAAATAAAGAAATTGAGACTTAGGTGAATTTGCCTGAGGGTTAATAAACATCAGAGCTACTAAATACTGGTGTCAATACTGAAACTCAGGTCCACTTGAAATCACAATCATCTCCATTACTCAGGCTCTTCTATCAGTGAATAGTAAATCGGAATGAACTTCCCAACATTCTCTACTTTTCACCATTGCCTGGTGGCTGACATTTAACAGGAGGCCAATAAATATTGATTGAATGAATAGCTCCTATAGAGGCCCTCGATGTTGAGAAGTGACTAAGAACATAGAAGTAGCAGAAGGAAGAGAGTAGCAATACCACCAAGTGAAAGATCTGAGTTTCCTGTGAATGGTTCAGCTTGAACACCAGTCCTCCTGGTTGAGACACCGAACCAGTCACCCTGGCAGATATTCTTCACTTTGTCTTATACGTCTTGTTGAGGTAGCAGATAATGGTGCCTTTAATTTGATAATTGGCTACCAATACATAAGGAAAGATTGAGCAACACTGTTGCTGGGTTGTTGATGGGTTGCAAGGTTTTAAACCAGATTTGGTTGTGGTCAGTGTTTGCAACTCATCTAACAAGTACAGAGATATTGCAGAGTGAGCTTGGGATGAATTTTACAAAGCAATTTTAATCTATGAAACTTAATCCCCGCACTGTCTCCTAGCATAGAGAAGTCTCTGCAACCCTGACATTCACAGTAGCTGTTGTCCTGATCCCTCTGTCAGTGAGATTTTCTCTTACTCTTTTTTTAAGTTCTCTTGTGTCTGTCATCTCTGCTCATGTGCTGGAATATTTTTCCCCTTTCAAGTAGGAAATAGTCCAAATTTTTCATTATGGATCTGACTCTCAGTTTCCATTCAGGTTATGATCTCACAGTTTCGCGAGTTCAAGCCCAGTATCTGTCCGTGCAGAGCCTGCTTGGGATTCTGTCCCCCTCTCTCTGTGCCTTCCCCACTTATGCTGTCTCTGTTTCTCTCAAAATAAATAAATAAACTTCAAAAATATTAGAAAGCTTATTATGGTGCACAATGGCTGAATATTATTCCTGTCTCTTCCAAAATTGGATACAGATTGCTCCTATCCAGGTAGTCTATTCATTCTTCCTTTCCCTTTTTTACTACTCACCCTTTTTCCAAGCCTGAGCTTCTTAAGAATATATCACCTATCTACATTCTTTTTATGGAAGCTGAAGCACTTTTATACCATAAAATCCCTAGACCAAGCAAGGACTTCAGAATGGACTGGGATTACGGGACTTCCAAAGTCCTTAAGGACATATGCACTCATGTACATGATACCCTGGGTGGGTATGTCAGGGGGCTCATCTTTATTTATCCTTTCCTAGCTCTACTAAGAATTTCCCTGTTTCACTATAAAAACTGGCAGAAATTTTGATAGAAATAAAGAATGTGGAATGCACAATGAGGAGTTCAGAAGCAAAATCAGAACTTAGAAAATTCTGTGCCAGTTCTCAGTGCCAACAACCTTGCAAAGGATCTCAGACTCCAAGGTTTTATTATGACATGGTTATGGTTTATAGAAACAATTAAGGATATTTAAATATATATATCTGCTAAGGAATAAGCAAGATAAACAGCTGTATCCCAGGTCTCTCTTTCCAATCAGAGTACCAGCCCTGAAGTGCTAAGGCCCACATGACCAAAAACAAAGAGAAGCTGAAGACAGAGACTCAAAATGTCACAATGAAAACTCAAATATTTAATCATCCCCAGCTTCTGGTAATGCTGGAATATAAACTTCTCAAAGTGGTAAGTTCTAGGAAAACTAAGTACAGTTTCACAGGCAATTCATCTAACTCTTTAAAAAAAAAAAGCAACGTGTTAAATTAGTAAAATATAAATGGAGTTTTATCCACTAAAGTCCACATTTTCTGAAACCATATCTCAGCTATTTAAGTAACTCTGACCAATGCCTGACCCAATGAGTACCCAACTCATCCTAATGATTAGTTGAAGAGTTTAATTATTTAATGTCAGACTTGGGTTTAGAAAGGAAGAAGAAACCTCAACTAGTCCACATTATCAAGCCAATCCAGGATAGATGTAAAAAAGATGGTCTTTTATGAGATATTATGTCCCAAGAGAGGCCATTTTGAGCAAAACCTTATTTACCATGTCCAATCCTAGACACCGCTCAGGCTTCATAGCATAGCAAATTTTACAGAGCAGAGTTATTCTTTGGTGATTCTCTCTCTGTTCCTTTCTTTATAAACTATAAATGTACCTACTGTCTGGCACAATTCATTTAAAATACTTTATCCATCTATTCATTCGTCTGAATATCTGAGACAGAGATCTGAAAAAATGCATGAAATCTTTGTCATCATTTATTCCTAGGAAGTAGTACATGAAAAAAGGTAAGGATAGGGAAAAGCAGGAGTTTCTTTTATTTAAAAACTTGTATATACACTAGGTTTGTTGACACTTTCAACAAATATACACTGCTTCTGTAATCTAAAAAGAGAAAATTTTTGTCCACACTGTGGAGAGTTATTGGCTAACCCATTAGTGCATACTTTGTCTTGCCTAAAATGGGATTTTCACTTGTCCTTCCACCTTAAGCTGTGAATCTGAATCCTATTCTGACTTGAAATATATAAACTGCAAGAGCTGGAAGATCACAGAGGGCAAACTGAAAACTGGAGGAAAGGAAACTAGGTGATGAGTCACTTGTCTATGACACAGTCTCTCATTTATTCAGCAAGCATTCTTTGAGTGTCTATTTAATCAAAAATTAAAAGTGTGTTGGAGTTACAACTATTAGTTCAATGTGTATATGTCCACACAGGACTAATCACCTAGTACAAATTTATTTCATACCAATAATATGGCTGACATAATTCTAAATATATCCATACTCATAGCCCCATACTTTTAGATAGAAATGAATAATCTCATTTCACAAGGAAACTGAGATTCAGAAAAGTTAGTAGTGAAACAAACTCAGATCTCCTACCTTCCAAATTAAGGGCTCTTGCCACTTTTGTCCTGGCTTTCTTCTCTTAGAATTTATTTCAGGAGCCCAGAAACAATCAGAAGGTAAACAAATTTTTTTTGTATTTTTCCTTAATTTCTAGTTCAGTATTTTTTCTGCTAAATCATAGTGATCAACTCATCAATGTAGCTTGTTTATGTCATTGGTTTTAAATGTTACATTAAATAGCTCAGGACCATTTCCTTAATCAAGAACTGATATACATTTGGCAAGCCCAATTACTTAAGTCATGTCTCATGGAAAGGAAAAAAAATTCATTAGAGGGAATTTTTCAATATTCTTTGATGTCTAATTAAAACAAGAATTAAAAATCATAAAACTGATTAAAGTTTATGTGAAATAATACAACCTTGAAGAAAATAAATCAACCTTTGGACTTCTGGTATTTATCATCCTTGGTGACCTCTCAGGCTGAAGAATTCTAGCCAGAAACAGGACTGTAATGAAAAGAGTATTTGGGTTGCTTTTCATGCTTCCTCACAGATCTTCCTAAAAACCTTGAACATTCTATAGATTGAGCATATCATGACTTCTGATACAGGCTAGAATAAAAGACAGTTTATTAAATGAAGAATGAAAAAATACATCTTCTATTTTAGGATTAAGACTTCCTTATAATTACATCTTATAGGGATGTTAAAGACTGAATTGTACGCCCCTTGAATTTGTATTTTGAAGCTCCAGCCCCGAAATGTGACTGTATTTGGAGATACGGCCTATAAAGAGTTAATTAAGGTTAAATTAGACCTTAAGGGTAGAGCTCTGATACTGTAAGATTAGTGTTCTTGTAAGAAGAGACACCAGAAATCTTGCTATCTCTCTCTGTACATGAACACAGAGGTCATGTGAGCACAGAGCAAGATGGATGTTGCCTGCAGGCTAAGAGAAAAAAATCTCAGAATGAAATCTACTTTGCCAAGACCTTGATCTTGAATTTCCCAGTCTCCAGAACTATAAGAACATAAATATCTGGCACTTAAACTATACTGGTCTATGGCAGTTTGCTATGGTAGCCTGAGTAAACTAATATAAGGGAATATGAATGTTCATTTATATGAACAGAACATCTTGAGAGCTATCTTTGAGTAGAGAAATATAAACATGCTATTCTGCCATAAAGCATTGTTCCAACTGAAAACTACTTACAAGAATAAGAGCATAAACTCCAACATAATTAATGTGGCACCTGTCACTCTTTTGCACATGACTTAGTCAGAATATACAACTTATGGTGCTATCTCAAAGACTAGTTGAATTCCTTAATTTTCAAAGAAACAGGTCTAGTTGATCATCTATTTGGCTTTCCTTTCTAAGATATAAGAGTTTCTCAAATGAACTCATTTTTATTTAGTAAAACCATCAGTTTACCCTACTTAATAAATACTGTCATTAGAGAGTTACATGGGGAAGGAGAAAATTAGTACAATTTCCATGGAAGAGTTAATTCTGTAGCTGAATTTTAAAGAAAGGGAGAACAGATACTCAGCCAATGAGCAAACATTGTCTCCATTCCCCTCAGGGCAAGTATCAAAGCCCACTTTCCTGCCACACCTTAGGAAAACCTCAAAATCCATTTCTACATGGCAGTCTTGGCAACATTTCCATTTAGGGGGAGTTAGCCTGTACAACAGAACTCAATTGCCATACCTGGGTATAACTCAACGTTCCATTTTTTCACAGACCAATAGGCTCAGGAATAGTAGAAACTGGGCTGAATCTAAGAAAAATTTGGCTAAAAACAAATAAAACTATAGCCCTCATATTACTATATTTGGGAGATGATAAATATTAACAATTTAAAATATATTGTGTTACCTAACAATTGCTTACGTATTTATCTGTAAAAGGGCTGTAGGCCAACATTAAAGGTTGACTAATGCAATCTGCACTTTCAGTACTCTTTCCATTGGCCTTGCTTAAGTATTATAAAGGCCTGTTCTACAGTCTGTAATGTGGTCGTGAAGTCTGGTGCTCTCTTGGGCCCATGAAACAATATGCAGAAACATAAAGGCCAATACCATAACGATGGTAGAATAGAAACATGAGAGAAGCCTAGGTCTTTAAGGTCATTGTTAAATCCACCTGCTCTGGACTATGAATGCCAGACTTCTCATGCTGTTTGGAAGATATGTCTTTGGGTTTTTCTGAGAGAACTAATCAGGTTTTTTGTATGTTTCAGTTGAACAGATTTCTGATTAACACAATGGCTTCAAGTTTAATAAAATCACAAAATTTTAAACCAAAGATTTCATGCTGTACATATTTATTAATGAAAAACATAAAAACCTAAGTGTACAAAGCCTAGCTATCATCCACAGATGAGGAACTTCTCACTTCCCTCCTCTATCCTGAGAAAGGATACCAATCCACTTATACTGATAAAGTAAACAATACATTCAGGACAAAGTTTTACAATTCTATTTGCTTCTATGATTCTAGATTCTTTGTCATTTGCTCACTCATTCTACATGATTTTTCCAATTAATTTTTATGTCCAAAAGTTTCTCTTTCCAATCCTAACTGACTGCCAGCACAAAGGAATGACATATGTAAGGCCATCTGTGTCCAGACCCAGTCCCAATCCAAACTATGTTTAGTAATATGTAAAAAGACCAGGATGAACCAGTGTATAGACCATGGAATTAGTCTGGTTTCCTTAAGTCAGTTATTTCTCTAAGTATCTACCAACAAGAAGTAACCTTCTTGCCCAACCTTGTTTCCACAAACCTGCTGACTGCACAGTCTTCTCCCTTAATGTCCCACAAACAAGTCTGCTTTAAGTTATCCATGTATTAGTCCATAATAAATTATGGAAAATATTTCCACCTCCCTTTCCCTACTCCAAAATTTAACATATGAATGCAAAACAGGGGCACTTGGGTGGCTCAGTTGATTGTCAGACTCTTGATTTTGGCTCAGGTCATGATTTTATGGTTCGTGAGTTTGAGCCCTGTGTCTGGCTCAGTGCTGACAGCATAGAGCCTGCTTGAGATTCTCTGTCTCCTTCTATGGCTGCCTCTCCCCCAGCCTCTCTCTCTCTCAAAATAAATAAGTAAACATTTTAATAAAGAGATTTGGGGGGGAGAGAGGGACACAAATCATGAGAGACTATTGAATACTGAAAACGAACCAACGGCTGAAGGGGGAGGGGGAGAAGAGGAAGGGATGATGGTCATGGAGGGGGGCATTGTGGGGAGAAGCACTGGGTGTTATATGGAAACCAATTTGGCAATAAACTATTTAAAAAAGAATGCAAAACACTCTATTGCATTTGAAGCAATCCACATTTGTTCACATAACTGTGACTGGTATAAGCTATACAACACACATGCCTATATATTTTTAGCTTCTTCTAGAGGAAGAAATTTTTAGAAAAGAATCTGTTGAAGAGGATATTATCAGATCTTTTGAGCAAAAAATATGTTTATGTGCTAATAAAACATAAAACAAAATCACTTTATGCCATGAGTAGGCCATCAGCTTACATACCTAGGATTTTTATCACTGAAAGGGTATTCAGAACAATTGGGCCATGCTCCATTGTCTGGCCAATTAGAATCCAGCAATGTCTGAACGTTTGCAGGCTATATCCACAGAGGTGGTGACTTATTCCAGCAAGCACGTTTTCATCAAAATGAGAAATAGTTCATATGGCTCTTGATAAGCAACATAAATCTGCTGAAGAGGAGGAGCTACTAAAATCATTGCTATCTCAATCCTTCCAAAAAGGTAATAAATCTACAATTAAAAAGAAATATGTAAGAGCAGAACACTGGAATCAGTTTGAACAAAAAAAAGTCTTGAAGTCCATAACTTTCCTATGTGAAACTTTAACCCAGAACCTTAGATCTACTCTTTTCTTCCAGCAAATTCAGGATTACAACCCTAACTCTTCTCACACCCTCCCTGTTGTGGGTTGATTTCTCTGATCAGCTGCTGGATTAATAATCTGCTTCAAACTAAAGGGCATACGAAACGATATTACAGGCCTCCTTTGTGACTCACATCGGGAAGATGACCATGAAATGGTATATTTGTTTTGGGAGGGATTACATAATCCAGTTAATAAACAAAGTATCTTTAAAAAGTCAAGCAGTGAAGTAAATTACTTTCAACCTCAGCACAAATGCACGATTCTGGCACTGCTCTGCAGGCGGCATTCCTGTGTAGAAAGTCTTTCAATTTGGCTTCAGCCAAGTTTCTTCCTGAATATTTGTTCTTCATGGGGAATCACATGCATCGTTGCCTTGCCAAACTGTGGAAGAATGGGCTTTTCCCTACTTCTGCCTTATCTCCTTATTCTGTCATCATGGATTCCTGTAGCTCACCTCCATTCTTCAGAATTTCTCTAAATTGCTAGACACATATGTCAAGTTATCCTAAGAGCTCTTTCACCACATCTGACACAGAGGCTCTTTATATCTCAGCAAACTTTCAGCCCAGGAATAAAATGTCAAGCCCCTTTTTGCAGGCATTTTTTAAATTTATAGGTTATTGCCAAGTTGGTTTCCATGTAACACCCAGGTACTCTTCCCCAAAGTGCCCTCCTCCATGACCAGCACCTCTGTTCCCTTTTCCCCCTCCTTCTTTAGCCCTCAGTTTCTTTTCAGTATTCAAGAGTCTCTCATGATTTGCCTTCCTCCCTCTCCCTAACTCTTCCCCCCACCCTTCCCCTTCCTATGGTCCTCTGTTAGGTTTGTCCTGTTAGACCTATGAGTGAAAATATATGGTATCTGCCCTTCGCCGCCGGCTTATTTTGCTTAGCATGACATCCTTGAGGTCCATCCACTTTGCTACAAATGGCCAGATTTCATTCTTTCTCATTGCCATGTAGTACTCCATTGTATACATAAACCACATCTTCCTGATCCATTCACCAGTTGAGAGACATTTAGGCTCTTTCCATGTTTTGGCTATTGTTGACAGTGCTGCTATGAACATTGGGGTACATGTGCCCCCATGTATCAGCACTTCTGTATCCCTTGGGGAAATCCCTAGCAGTGCTATTGCTGGGTCATAAGGGAGTTCTATGGATAGTTTTTTGAGGAGCCTTCACACTGTTTTCCATAGAGGCTGTACCAGTTTACATTCCCACCAACAGTGTAGGAGGGTACCTATTTCTCCACATCCTCACCAACATCTGTAGTTTCTTGATCTGTTCATTTTACCCACTCTGATGGGCATGAGGTGGTATCTTAGTGTGGTTTTGAGTTGTATTTCCCTGATGATGAGTGATGCTGAGCATCATTTCATGTGTCTGTTTGCCATCTGGATATCCTCTTTGGAGAAATGTCTCTTCATGTTTTCTGCCCATTTCTTCACTGGATTATTCATTTTTCAGGTGTGGAGTTTAGTGAGTTCCTTATAGATTTTGGATAGTAGCCCTTTATCTGATATGTCATTTGCAACTATCTTTTCCCCTTCTGTAGGTTGTCTGTTAGTTTTCTTGATTGCTTCCTTTGCAGTGCAGAAGCTTTTTATCATGATGAGATCCCAAAAGTTCATTTTTGCTCTTGATTCCCTTGCCTTTGGGGATGTGTTGAGTAGGAAATTGCTGTGGTTGAGGTCAAGGAGGCTGTTTCCTGTTTCACCGATAGGGTTTTGATGGTTTCCTGTCTCACATTCAGGTCCTCTATCCATTTTTAGTTTGTTTTGGTCTATGATGTAAGAAAGTGGTCTAGTTTCATTCTTCTGCAGTTTGCTGTTTAGTTCTCCCAGAACCACCTGTTAAAGAGGCTGTCTTTGTTCCATTGGATTCTCTTTCCTGCTTTGTCAAAGATTAATTGGCCATAAACTTGCGGGTCCAATTATGGGTTCTCTATTTTATTCCATTGGTCTAGGTGTCTGTTTTTGTGCCAATACCATATTGTCTTGATGATGACAGCTTTGTAGTAGAGGCTAAAGTCTGAGATTGTGATGCCTCCCATTTTGGTTTTCTTCTTCAATATTACTTTGGCTATTTGGGTTTTTTTGTGGTTCCATATGAATTTTAGGATTGTTTGTTCTATCTTTGAGAAGAATGCTGGTGCAATTTTGATTGGGACTGCATTGAATGTGTAGATTGCTTTGGGTAATAATGAAATTTTAACAATGTTTATTCTTCTGATCCATGAGCATGAAATGTTTTTTCATTTCTTTGTATTCTTCAGTTTATTTCATAAGCTTTTTAAAGTTTTCATTATACAGGTCTTTTACATCTCTGGTTAGGTTTATTCCTAGGTATTTTATGTTTTTTTATGCAATTGTGAATGGGATTAGTTTGTTGATTTCTTTCTGTTGCTTCATTTTTGGTGTATAAAAATGCAACCAATTTCTGTACATTGATTTTGTACCCTGCCACTTTGCTGAATTCATGGATCAATTCTAGAAGGCTTCTGGTGGAATCCATCAAGTTTTCTACGTAGAGTATCATGTCATCTGTGAAAAATGAAAGTTTGACTTCATCTTTGCTAATTCTGATGCCTTTTATTTCCTTTTGTTGTCTGATTGCTGATGCTAGGACTTCCGGCACTATGTTAAACAACATTGGTGAGAGTGAACATCCCTGTTTTGTTCCTGATCGGAGGAAAGCTGTCAGTTTTTCCCCATTGAGGATATTAACTGTTGGCTTTTCACAGATTGCTTTTATAAGGTTTAAGTAAGTTCCTTCTATCCCATCTTTCTTGAGGGTTTCTATGAAGAAAGGATGTTGTATTTTGTCAAATGCTTTTTCTGTATCTATCAACAGGATCATATGGTTTTTATTTTTTATTTTGTTAACGTGATGTATCACATTGATGAATTTGCAAATATTGAACCAGCCCTGTAACCTGGGAATGAATCCCACATAATCATGATGGATAATTCTTTTTTGAATTCAATTTGCTAGTATCTTATTGAGGAGTTTTACATATGTAATCATTATAGATATTGGCCTGTAGTTCTCTCTCTCTCTCTCTCTCTTTTTTTCTTTTTTTTTGGTGGGTCCCTGTCTGGACTGGGAATCAAAGTGATGCTGGCTTCATAGAATGAGTTCAGAAGTTTTCCTTCTATTTCTATTTTTTGGAATAGCTTGAGAAGAGTGGGTATTAACTCTGCTTTAAATGTCTGGTAGAATTCCCCTTGGAAGTCATCTGGCCCTGGGCTTTATTCATTGGGAGATTTTTGATGACTGATTCGATTTCTTCACTGGTTATGAGTCTGTTTAGATTTTCTATCTCTTCCCATTTGAATTTTGTGTGCTTAGGAATTTGTACATTTCTTCTAGGTTGTCCAGTTTATTGGCACATAATTTTTCATAGTAATTTCTGATGATTGCTTGTATTTCTGAGAGATTGGTTGTAATAACTCATTTTCATTCATGATTTTGTCTATATGGGACCTTTCTCTTTTCTTTCTGAGAAGCCTGGCTAGAGGCTTATCAATTTTGTTTATTTTTTCAAAAAATCATCCTTTGGTTTCATTGAACTGTTCAACTGTTCTTTTTTTGGATTCTATATTATTTATTTCTGCCCTGATCTTTATTATTTCTCTTCTTCTACTGGGTTTGGTGTGCTCTTGCTGCTCCCCTTCTAGTTTCCATAGGTGCTGTCTTAGATTTTGAATTTGCATGTTTTCTAGTTTCTTGAAATGGGCCTTGATCGCAATATACTTTCTTCTTAGGACTGCCTTTGCTGCGTCTCAGAGAATTTGGATTATTGTATTTTGTTTTCATCTGTTTCTATATATATTTAATTTCTTCTCTAATTGCCTATTTGGCCCAATAATTCTTTAGTAGAGTGGTTTTTAACCTCCACATTTTTGGAGGTTTTCCAGACTTTTTCCTATGATTGATTTCAAGTGTCATAGCATTGTGGTCTGAAAGTGTGCATGATATGATCTCAATTCATTTGTATTTATGGAGGGCTGTTTTATGAACCAGTATGTGATCTATCTTAGAGAATGTGCCATGCACACTTGAGAAGAAAGTGAATTCCCTAGCTTCAGGGTGCAGAGTTCTAAATATATCTATTAATTCCATCTGTTCCAATGTGCCATTCAGGTCTATTGTTTCTTTAGTGATTTTCTGTCTGGTTGACCTATCATTGCTGTAAGTGGAGTATTAAAATCCCCTGCAATAAGCGCATTCTTATCAATAATATTGTTTCTGTGATTGTTTTATATATTTGGGTTCTCACAAATTCGGTGCATGGATGTTTATAATTGTTAGGTCTTCCTGATGGAGAGACCCTGTATTTATTATATAAGCCCTTCTTCATCTCTTGTTACTGTCTTTACTTTAAAGTCCAGTTTGTCTGATATAAGTATGGCTACTATGGCTTTCTTTTGACTTCCAGTCGCATAACAGATATTTCTTCATCCCCTTACTTTCAATCTGGAGGTGTCTTCAGGTCTAAAATGAGTCTCTTGTAGACAGAAAATGGAGGGATTTTGGTTTCTTATCCATTCTGCTACCCTATGTCGTTTGAATGGAGCATTTGGTCCATTTACATTCAGTGTTATTATTGAAAAATGTGGGTTTCGATTCATTGTGTTCTCTGTAGAGTTCATGTTTGTAGTGGTGTCTCTGGTACCTTGTATTTCTTGCTACATTTCCTTCATAGAGTCCCTCTTAGGATTTCTTATAGGGCTGGTTTGGTGGTGATGAATTTTCTCAAGTTTTGTTTATTTGGGAACACCTTTATATCTCCTATTTTGAATGACAAGCTCACTGGATAAAGAATTCTTGGCTGCATATTTTTCCTGTTCATCACATTGAAGATTTCCTGCCTTTCCTTTCTGGCCTGCCAAGTTTCAGTAGATAGGTCTGTAACTGCTCTGATAGGTTTCCCTTTATATGTTTTATCCTTAGCTGCTTTCAGAATTCTCTAACCTTATATGTTGCCAGTTTCACTATGATATGTCAGGCCAAAGGTCAATTCAAGTTACGTCTGAGGGGAGTTCTCTGCGCATCTTGGATTTCAATGTCTGTTTTCTTCTCCAGATTGGAGAAGTTCTTGGCTATAATTTGATCAAGCACCCATT
Source organism: Suricata suricatta (assembly GCF_006229205.1). Lineage (NCBI taxonomy): Eukaryota > Metazoa > Chordata > Mammalia > Carnivora > Herpestidae > Suricata > Suricata suricatta. Next base: position 94,219,163 of record NC_043702.1, on the reverse strand, counting down.
CAGGATCTTGGTCTCTTTCGTCTTCAAGAATTCCTATGATATGGGTATTGTTCTGTTTGATTGCATCACTCAGTTCTCAAATTCTCCTTTCATGCTCCTGGATCAATTTATCTGTTTTTTTGGATTTCTCTTTTTCTATACTTGTGTCTTCCCATTCACCTATTCTTTCTGCCTCTTCAATCTGTGCAGTGGCCACCTCCATTTTATTAGGCACCTCATTTATAGCTTTTAACTCATCACAACTATTTTTAAAGTCCATAGTCTTTATAGCAATAGCTTCTCTGATGTCTTCTATGCCTTTTACAAGCCCAGAGATTAATTTAATGACAACTGTTCTAAATTCTTGCTCAGTTATGTTGCTTATATCTGTTTTGAGCAGTTCTGTGGTTGTGACTTCTTCCTGTAATTTCTTTAAAGGAGAGTTCTTCTGTTTCATCATTTTGGCTAGCTTTGTCTGTCAATTTTAAAAGCTTGTTATACTGAATCAATTTTTCTTAAGTACTACTAACTGCTTGCTTTTCTTGAAGCTAGATCATTCTGAAAATTTCCTGTTAGACCTATGAGTGCAAACATATGGTATCTGTCTTTCTCTGCCTGACTTATTTCGCTTAGCATGACACCCTCCAGGTCCATCCACTTTCCTACAAA
>NC_043702.1:94212172-94218415 GCF_006229205.1 Suricata suricatta | reverse complement strand
AAAAGGTAGCTACTTTTTTGCATGGACCTCAAGCATATTGTAGTATAGAGGTGGAATTTAAGGAAAGGTATTAAGCAGGCTGTGTTGTAGCCTATGAACAAGTAATAGATTGTATCATTTATCTTGAATGTGTCATAGATAAGCTGCTATATAACGATTGCCACTTCAGATAGCTGTGAAATTAGGTGATTAACTAGTTGTTACTTCACCTTCTAATTTCTGTATAAGTCTAATTACATGAAACAGAAGTTGGTGCTTTGATTTTTTACTTTGCTTTTCTGTTTGGAGTGTCCTTGTAACTACTGTATTGTAAATGATGGAAAAGAATTGCATATGTTAAAAAAAATATGAAACTTTATAAAGTAAAAAAAATAAAATAAAATAAAATTTCAAAAAAAAATAAAAGCTTGTTATGCACTATGCACGTGTTAGTATTGCTCTATTAAAGAAGGCTCATTGACCAACCAGGCCTGTTGTTTAGGAAGTGTTCTTTTAATGGTATGTCTTGGTTTCTCTTGTTGTGTCTTTGATAATTTATTTTCCTACTCAGTGATATTTGGGACTCTCCACCATGTGTACTTTGGCTTGTTTCTTGAGGTGGCCCTTTGCAGGCAATTTTAAATTAGAAGAGTAAACTCTTTGAGTCCCTTTATATAGACAGGTAAATAAGAGGAAGAAAAATCCTAAAGGCTCTATACCCCTAGGACTTCTTTTCATTCTGTCTTTTCATAATCTCTCTTCCTCTTTTACCAAGGAGGAAGAGGACAGTGGGAATAAGAGTCCCAGGATCAGTTTTGCTACCTATAACATCTTAGATAAATTTACCACTTCCTTATTTTATTAGTCTCTAATCCAAGGTTTATGAGAATTCTTAAAGTGTTCCACTCAGACTTTGTTATATATTCAAAGAAATTAAGAAATGTTATGTATACTCACAGGTATTTTTTAAAACTAGGCTTGAATTTTATAGCATTAGTGATTTGAATATTAAATGAAAATCTATTTAATCGTCCTTTATATCTGTAAAATCACCTTCCTGTGGCTTTAAAATTAACTCAAATAGCCCATGAGACAACTAGAAATTCCTGTCATTAACATTCCACCCACCCAATCAGCTTGCCCAGTGGTCTAATGTGAACCTGAGTGATCCTGAGTTTTCTCAGACATTTAAACACTGACTTGGATTGCTAATTACCCCTCACCATGCCTATGCAAGGGGTCAACACAAAGCAGTGAAAATTCTTCCAGCCCATATGCTGATGATTCCCACTCCACACCAGCCCATCACAAAATCTCAGCTTGCCTTATGGTAGATCCACAGCAATAGTTTACAATTAATTCCTCAAATAAGGGGAAAGCTGCAATAGAGCAATACAAATATTTCATTCTAAGAGGTCTTTATCAAAGGAAATAATCAACCAACCATATATGGTGTTCTTTGTTTCAGTCTCTCAAATCCTTTTTTTCTAGAATCTTCCCAGTCAAAATAACAATATTTAAAGATCTGTTACTATCCAGTATCTCCATAGGGGTGGAAAAAATATAGGGTGGCCAGAAAAAGGACCTTGATTTCCCAATTGTGGGTAATGAAGAAACAGAAATACAAAATATTTGGTCTTATGTTTCTAGGTCAGGAGTAATAATGAATTTATTCAACTACCACTTGCTGGACATATGACCATGTGCCAAGTACTGTGTGAGTCTAAGGGAAGCCGAGCTAGAGAACATCCAGAACTGTAGAGTGACATAAACATGTAAATAATCATGCTAGTTTATCATGATGTTAACTTCTTGCTATTTCCTCATTGTGAAAATTAAGATGAAATAATCTCCTCCATATTTCTTCCTTACTATTCTTTTCTAAATTTTTTTAACATTTATTTATTTTTGAGAGACAGAGCTTCAGCATGGGAGAGACAAAGAGAAAGAGAGAGACACAGAATCCGAAGCAGGCTTCAGGCTCTGAGCTGTTAGCCCAGAGTCCGACTCAGGACTCAAACTCAGGAACCTCCTGATCATGACCTGAGCCAAAATCGTATGCTTAACCAACTGAGCCACCCAGGCACCCTATTACCTTTCTCACCTTGAGACAACATATATCCTGGTATGTGGGACAGAAGCAGAAGCTGCAGGGAAAGTTAACATCCTCCTAAACCCCGATAAATCTTTAAGAATCTAGAATCACTGAGATGGTCAGAAGTCTGAGTTTGGAAAGAGGAGCGACGCCTGAAGACCTCAGAAAGAAACAAGGATTTGGAAGCAGGGATTTTCTGTGAATCATGCTCAATGTTCCTCTCACCAGAAGATGAAACTAGTGGAAAATGAAAAAATCCTAAGAGCCTTAAATGAAGAATTTATAGGTCTGCAAAAGTCACCAACAAAATGGAGTACTATTTCTGGGAATTAGCTTCTTTGAGAAGCTTAGAGGGATTGGGAAATGGGCACATGGGTGACTGGTTGTTGTGACAGAGGTTTTTTTCACCTTCCTCAGGTAATCATTGTATTCCTCTATTATTATAGGAACAGGAATTAGTTTATACTTGTGCAAGAGCCTGGATCCAGATTGACTTCACTTAGAAGAATGAAGAATTTAATATTTTTTGCACCCGCCTCAAGTAGGAAGCTCATTTCTGCTACTCAAATAAATTCAATAAGGAATGTGCACCATAAAAGGAACATGCAGGGATAAAAAGGAAGAAATAATCAATCTTACCAGGGAAGTAGGAAGGTGTAACAATAGAACATAAAGCTTTTTATATTTCACACATTCCCTAATCTCTCTATTCCTTGTTCCCTTGTTCACACCAACAGTATTTTGGCAGGGCTATACCAACAGACCAATGTGAAAAGGTAATTCTAGGTAAAAACACATTGATTTATAATGCATTAAAGGAGTATCCTAACAATACTGAATAAACTAAAATATACCCTGCGTGGCTAAGGTAGCCACTACCTTCCCCGCTTTTATGTATAATAATAGGTAGATAGACAGGTATAGGTATACATATACATATAGATATAGATGAGGATATAGATGATAGAGACATGTTTTGATGAAAATTAAAGAAATAAAATCCAACATTATGAGCACGTGCATGTATAAATGTGTGGATGTTTGTTTTTGAAAAAAAAATGTTAGAAATAAGAAAAGAAATCCATGCACGTGTTAATAGTGATTCATTCCAGAAATAGGGATTCTACTGCTTTTTCGTTTTGGCCTTATACTTTGCATTATATATTCTTCAGCATTTTCAACATAGTTTAGTATTTTTTCTCAAAGTTTTAGCTATTTGTTTAATTATGGGATTTCTTTGTCTTTCAGAAATGTTTCCAACATTTTCACAATAGATACACCTTATTTGATGATCAGCCAAAAATAAACGTTGCATTTCTTTACATCTAATTTTGTGATTCCAATTTGAGAGTCTTTGTAAAGTGAGGGTTCCAGAACTAATTTTGCAGAATGAGCAGGTAAGTCAAGCTCTGGAACTGAGAAATATCAAGAGTGGGAAGTCTGTAGCCGCTATAAAGAGCTGTAAGACAGAAGGTGCTTCTTAGCAGCTAAGATGTAAGCCTGCCCAAGGGTCCAGCTTTTCCCCCACATCAAGACTTCACACTTGCTGTTCCCTTTACTGAGAAGCTTTCACTTGGCTGCTATTTTATGACATCAAGGACTCATCCTTATTTCCAACTGCTCTGACTGCCCTCCATTCCCACCTAGTCAATCCTTATCATATTCCCTTGGATTCTTTTCTTCATCATGAATACCATAATCTTAAAGAATCTTATTTTTAAATGTTTTATGATTATTTATTATTGAGACAGAGAGACACAGAGTATGAGTGGGGGAGGGTCAGAGAGAGAGAGAGAGAGGGAGACACAGAAATCAGAAGCAGGATCCAGGCTCTGAGCTCTCAGCACAGAGCCCAATACGGGGCTTGAATCCACAAACCATGAGATCATTACCTGAGCCGAAGTCGGATGCTGGACCAACTGCGCCACTCAGGGGCCCCATATAAAGTCTCATTTATTTACTTTTCTGTTACTAACTCTGCCCACTGAACAGGAGTCAGTGTGGAGTGAGGATCTCTCTGATGTATACTGCAGCACCACAAAAGCCTGGGACAACATCTATATAGTGAACTTCCAAGATATTTGGGATAAGTGATAAAAAAATTTTTCTTTAACATGTTAATTAGGCATTTATCAGAGGTCAAAACTACATATTTAGAAATCTCTTATTCCGTGGAGTCAGGGGATTAACTAACTGACAATTCCTTATCTGTTTATGTAACTGAATCCTTCCCACTCTGCTAACTCAGGGTGCACACACAACCAAATCCCTTTTATTTTCCTAATTAATCCACTCCCTCAAAGGAGAAAGGTTCAATATCCCACCAACGGGTTGTTGAAAACAAATTAGAAAAACCACATGGCTAGCAAAAGGACTTGCTATCTAATCATTTTATTGATTATCTGATTTTGCCAAGATTTATTATTTATACCTTTTATTCTTTTACTTAGAGGCACCTGTATAACCTAATATTCTGAGAAAGGTTTGGGGAAGTTGAAATGTTAATTTCATTAATTTCAAAAATTATTTGTGGTACAATGTTTTTGTTTTTAAATGCTTTAAGAATATTTTCACCTAGGAGAGCCTGAGTGGCTCAGTCTATGGAGCGTTTGACTCTTAATTTTGGCTCAGGTCATGAATTCCCGTTTCTTGAATTCAAGCTCCACATTGGGCTCTGCATTGACAGAGCAGAGCTTGCTTGGGATTTTCTCTTTTCCCTCTCTACCCCTATCATTCTTGCTCTCTCTCCCAAAAATTAATAAATAAACTTTAAAAAGGTTTTCATAAAAGACATTAAAAAAAGAATATTTTCATCTAAATCTTGGCACTGCTGATTCAGCTTAGCCATTGCATGGAAACAAGTATGTCCTAACAACATTGAACAACATATAACAGAATTTTGCTAAGCTAGTCCTCATTTTCAAGCCAATCTACGAACCAGACTCTAATTTTTAATTCAAAAAATGTTTTGACTACTTGTTCGTTTTACCTTTTTGAATTTAAACTTTAGTTAACATACAGTGCGATATTGGTTTCAGAAATAGAATTCAGTGATTTATCACATATAATACCCAGTGTTCATCCCAACAAGTGCCCTCCTTTGTACCTATCACCCATCTAGCTCAACTCCCACCCACCTTCCTGAATCATTAAGAGTCTCTTGAGGTGCCCAGGTCGCTCAGTTAGTTAAAGTGTCCAAATTCAGCTCAGGTCATGATCTCATGGCTCAGGAGTCCGAGCTCCACACTGGGCTCTGTGCTGACAGCTCAGAGCCTGTAGACTGCTTCAGATTCTGTGTCCCTCTCTCTCTCTCTGCCCTTCCCCCACTCATGCTCGGTCTCTCTCTCCCTTTCTCTCTCAAGAGTAAACATTTTTAAAAAATTAAGAGAGTCTCTTGTCGTTTGTTTTCATCTCTTCTCTTTTTCCCCCACTTCCTATATGTTCATCTGTTTTGTTTCTTAAATTCCATGTGGTATTTGTCCTTCTCTGATTGACTTATTTCACTTAGCATCAGACATTCTAGCTCCATTCATGTCATTGCAAATGGCATATTGCAAATGGCTGGTTAATATTCCATTGTATGTGTGTGTGTGTATATATATATATATATATACACACACACACATACTACCTCTTCTTCATCCACCTGTCAATGGACATTTGGGTGTTCTCCATAGTTTGGCTATTTTTGATAATGCTGCTATAAACATTGGGTGCATGTTTGAATCTGTATTTTTGTATCCTCTGGGTAAATATCTAACAGTGCAATTGCTGGATAATAAGGCAGTTTTATTTTTTAGGATTTTTTGGGTCTTTTTTATTTTATTAAGCTGTTTTGGTTTTTTTTTTAAAATAGTTTATTGTTAAATTGGTTTCCATACAACACCCAGTGCTCTACCCCACAAGTGCCCTCCTCCATCACCACCACCCCTTCCCCTTCAACCTTCAGTTCATTTTCAGCATTCAATAGTCTCTCAAGTTTTGCATCCTTCTCTCTCCCCAACTCTCTTTCCCTCTTCCCCTCCCCCTGGTCCTCCATTAGGTTTCTCCTATTTTCCTGTTAGACCTATGAGTGCAAAGATATAGTATCTGTCCTTCTCTGCTTGACTTATTTCGCTTAGCATGACACCCTCAAGGTCCATCCACTTTCCTACAAATGGCCATATTTC